>NC_084529.1:6117500-6303562 GCF_024500275.1 Phycodurus eques | reverse complement strand
GTCCATTTTCGCCCAGTAGATGTCGGCGGTGGCACACGTCATGCTTGGTAGTTGTCGCTCTGAATCCTGCATGTAGATGTTTGATGTGTCGTCACCGGAACAACAGTAAGTGTGTCCATCAGGAAACTGTAATATCAGTCCATCCGGGCTGCACAGTATTGTTGGAGCTGTTTTGATAAGAAGATCCCTTCCCAACAGGTTGACAGGGCAATTGGGCGCATACACAAACGAGTGTAAAAAAGTTTGTGTAAAACACTGAGTATGTACGGGTGTAGTCATTTGCAGGATGGTTTCTTCACCCCGGAATCGAACAAGGGAAATGCCTTTTGCAGTAAGGGAACTTTCAGGTGGTAATGTCATAACGGTTGAATGTCTGGCTCCCGTATCGACCATAAAAGGTAAAATAGTTCCCCCTACCGTCAGTCCGATCGTTGGTTCTTGGAAACCGTGGCATGTAGATTCGGGGCCCCATCATAGCGGATACTGGCCACCAGACGGTGGCAGGTGCTGTTGGTTCGGCACTTGAGGGTAAGACTGCTGCTGCTGCGGCGGATATTGTTGAGTCATATCCTGCTGCTGTTGCTGTCCGTATCCTCTTCCTCTTTGCTGGCCATAACCACGCCTGTTGAATCCTCTAGGCGGGCCACTTCCTCCTCTGCCTCTGCCCTCCAGGGGACGCGCTCGGTAGTCTCTTGCCCAGTGTCCGTTACGACCACAGTTGAAGCATTGATTTCTGCCAGCAAACCTCGACCCATGAATGGCCCTGTTTGATACATCATGCACTCAGAAACAACATTAGGTAGCGAGGCCCCAACGGAAGCCACAGGTGTGATTTTAATATTTTCTTCTTGTTTTTTGAGACTTTGTAGTTGCATTATAGCTAATTGCGATTCGGTGGTTCTGTGTTTCTCATGTTTTGACTCTTCTCCTTAGGTGGTGTTTCAGATGTGACAACCAGCGAGCATGATCTGCTCCGGGAAGGTCCGGATTCGCCTCCATGGCTTGCACCACAGACTTGGGAACGCCCTTCAGCACTGCTGCTCTAAATACTAGAGAATACAGAGCAGAGTCAGTTGGTAAAGGGCCTGTTTTTGAAGAATATTCGACAAGAGCGTGGTCAATATATGCCGCTGCTTCCTCATCTGTTCTAGGAGCAAATACTAAGTCGGAGATGACTAGATCAGGAATGGGAAACAACGCGCTTAGTGGAGTGAACAATGTTAAGTAATACTCTCTTGTGAGTGCCTCATTGTCCATTATACTTATCAGACCAGAATTCTTCATCAGTGTTTCCAGTTGGGAGAGAGGACACTCATGTGTCAACAATGCGCGCATGTCTCCTGCTGTTAAAATTTGTCCTGTGACAGCCCTTTGTACCGATCTCAGCCAGTTCTATCCTCCATTCTGCATTGGCGGAAGTTTCTGCATCAAAACACTTTAATTAGAAGGAGAAAGAGGTTTATAAAACATGGCAGTGGCTCCAGTAGCCGGATCAACCTTGGCCAGCATTTGAGCTTGGACAATAGTTTGAGAGCGTGTCATTGGTCGCAGTGGAGTGGATTCAGCAAAAGGGGGCGGACTTTTATTTTCTTGTGTCTGTTGTAACAGGGAGTCCGGGTGTGTTCCTGACAAAGTCTGCACTTGGTACTTTAAGTCAGCAACCTGATTTTGCAAATGTGCGATGTGATAAGTGTTTGGGACCGCATGGGGAAGCCCCTTCTGAGCTTCCTCTGCTGCTATTTCCTGTTCCCTTTGTCTGAATATTTTATCCCGTTCCGCTTTTTCACGCTGCTTCTGTTATTTCAGCGTTAACAGTTTTCTCAAAACGGGAAGCACGCGCTAAGAACTGCTCTCTTACCTTTTGTGGCACTTCAGGGTGTCTATTTAAGTCCACCATAAACGCTCCTATTTGGTTTAACTTTTTATATGGTTCTCCGCGCATGTTTGACACTTTTTCCAGTCTTTCCTCGAGCATTTTAACTGAGACTGTTACGCCCGCGGCCAAATTTTCTGCTGCGTGCCGAATCAGGGGTTCACGTTGTTGCGATCCCACCGAGTCAGTACTGCCATTCCAATCCACATCCAGAGTTCCTCTATTTACAGATAAAATAGGGGCTTGTATGTTTTGCAGCGTCTGTCTCGCATCTGCATATGGTGACTCAGTGAATGGGTTCACTGGCCCTTTTGTATCATTCATTTCCAATTTGTCACAATATGGCGGCGGTGCGGACAACGGCTGAGTCACACCCACACTACTGTCTTTTACTTCCTTTCTTGACTGTTTCAACGCACACCCCATTGCCAGCATTCTAGCTTTTGCCATTACCTTTTCTGTCTTTTTGTGATTTTTCTCTTACCTTTCTGCCTTTAGTGGAATTCTCTAACTTGTCTTTTCTTTTTGAACACACTCTTTCGACTTCCTTCATCAGTGAAACTAAACAAGCAGCAGTTGATAATGGAGGAAACCAGCCATCCTCACAGCATTCATTCATCCATTTATGCAGTTGTTCTTTCTTTCCCTGTCTATCTTTCTCAGACAATCCTCCCACACATACATCACATGCATTCTTTACTTGCTCTCTTAACAGTATTTTTTGACCATGATCTGGAATGACATGCAAGTCGAACCATTCCGATTCTCGATTGAATTCTCCTTCCATTTTTCAGCTGTTTTTCTTCTTAAGAACTTATTTTTCGTGGATCCACAATATACCTTTATTTCTCAAACTTCAAAGACACTTGCTTTTAAGAGTAGAGAGAGTAGAGATGATCGTGGACTTCAGGAGGCATCCTTCGCCACTGCTGCCCCTCACGTTGTCCAGCTGCCTTGTGTCAACTGTCGAGACCTTCAAGTTCCTGGGAATTACAATCTCTCAGGACCTGAAGTGGGCGACCAACATCAACTCCGTCCTCAAAAAGGCCCAGCAGAGGATGTACTTCCTGCGGCTTCTGAGAAAGCACGGCCTGCCACCGGAGCTGCTGAGACAGTTCTACACAGCGGTCATCGAATCAGTCCTGTGTTCTTCCATCACATTCTGGTTTGGTGCTGCTACAAAAAAGGACAAACTCCGACTGCAACGGACAATCAAAACTGCTGAAAGGATTGTCTGTACCCCCCTACCCACCATTGAGGACTTGCACGCTGCCAGAACTAATACAAGGGCATGCAAAATCCTCTCGGACCCTCCGCACCCCGGTCACCAGCTCTTCCAGCTCCTTCCCTCAGGTAGGCGCGACCGATCAATGCAAACTAGAACTCGTAGACATTCCAACAGCTTCTTCCCTCTTGCGATCAACTTCTTAAACACCTAACCTATAATTCCATTACAACAAACTGGCAATTTTTTGACTTGAGTTCGTTGTCACATTTCTGTGGGGCCAATTATGTATTACTCGTGCACTCATTGTAGTTGTCTCGCCATGCTGCACTATTTGCATATACTGGCCACTCATGCCAGAGTAGCATCTGCTCCATTTGCACACTGATTGAGGAGTATCTGTAACATTTGCACAACCAACATTTTCCCAGATTATCGCACTACTCGTCACTTTAAACCGCATACACTCCTTGAAGTCTCAGCGCCCTTTGCACAATGGTCATTGCACCGGACTATTGCAATATTAGTCATTCGAACTGCTCTAAGTGCTAGAGGACTCTGCATCTTTTTGCACAATTGTTTTTTGTCAATGTCTTTATGTCTCCAAAGTGTTCTGTAAATTGACTGTCTGTTGTACTAGAGCGGCTCCAACTACCGGAGACAAATTCCTTGTGTGTTTTGGACATACTTGGCAAATAAAGATGATTCTGATTCTGATTATTAGCCAAACAAAAGCGTCCGAACCTTAATTTCGCAAAGGTGGTCGAAACTCTTTTCTCTTAAACAAAAGTACTTGACATTTCATCCAAACAAAAGTACTCGAACCTTAATTTATCAAAACCACTCAATACTTATTTTTCTTATTTTATTATCTCCTTGTTACTTGTTTCAACGGTATTTTGTACAGAATTTCCTATATAAGGATTTACGGACTTTAGGATTTCACTGTAACATGAAACAAGTCAACCTTGTATACCAAATTGTGTTATTTAAAGTTCATTCAGTCAAAAATTCAATTTAGATTCCAATAGAACATAAATTATTGCCTTGTATCAGTCGACAGACAGAAGATCAATTGGGAGGATAAATGTCCTCTTACCTTACATTCGTGTGGGCCCGATGTGCCTGTCGCCCAACACCTCAGCCCGAAATCACGTCAGGGTCACCAATTGTTGTAGGAGGCTTTTCTCCGCCAGTCCTTTGCGTGTTCGTTGAATTTCGGATGGTGAGAATGTTGGTCAGAATCAGAGACTGGAAATGAACTTTTTTAAGATCTTTATTGCAGAATATTCTGGGCACAAATGTACTACAGGCAAAGTCTGCAGCTTCTCAAATATGCTCAAATGTGCGCTTTTTCAGCGTTCAGTGCGAGATTATATACAGTGTTTTAACACCGTATACACGTTGTGTATACGGTGTTAAAACTTGAGCAGGGCGGATCCAAGGCCGAAGCAATATCTCTTCTTGGCACAAACATCCTGTTATGCAGCCGTTTTTGGGTGCGCCCTGCTGACATGTAGTTTCACAGTTGCGCGATTATCAGAACATTTTGCTACTGAGGTTAGGTTGCACAACATAACAGTGCACAAATAAGTCTATATGTGATCACGGCATCAGTATATCGCGTGCGAGGGCCTTCAAGACCTTCACCAAGAAACTGAGTATTTTTAATGCTTTATTTTATTTTATTTGTTGATTTATTTGTTCTTCATTGGTGTACATTAGTTAAACATCGGCTCACAAGTTAGCTCGCACACGTCAGCCTGGAAATCACGTTCACCATATGTCTAAATAGGCGCAGTAAAACAACATTGACCTTTTAACGTCACAGGATTAATCTAAATTAATGTAACCGACTTCATTGTGCTTCTTCAGGACAGAGGGTTTTTGAATGGCAACATTTCTGTCGGTAGGCATAAGAGAAGTGATGTTATGGGATGTGCCGAGTCTTCGAGGTGTGTGTCGAGTAATGAAGGGGGCGAGGCTTGCGTCATTTGGGGGCGGGGCCGGAAATGATGACGTCCGAAGCGTCGCTGCCCGACTGTACCATGTGACCGCTTCAGGGCGTGGTTCAGAATTTGGCGCGACGTGTGACACTTGGACACAGAAATTTATTTACTCTCCCTCACTGTGATTCAACTCATTTCACGCTCACATTTTTTATTCCCACCACACACCATGTCCTACCTTCCTTTTACATATGCCGAGTTTCTTTCTATTCCCATTAATAGTGTTTTCTTTTTGTAGTTAGATCCCTCTGTATTGTTTCCCTGTAGATTTCAGAAATTTTTCCATAAATGTTCCACTTCCTGTTGTGCTTGGTGTGTGCATTTGAGTTTAATAGTTAAAACCACTGAAATCACTCCCGTAGCAAGCTTCAGATAATGAGGCATAGAGGTTTTTCGTCAACTTTTCCTTAAAATGTACGAATATAAAAAGACGTGGTGTCCCTTTACGAGACAAAGAGTTTGATTCTAACGTTAAACGTAAATCGAACTAAACTGGAAGTAACACAGGCGTTAACTTCTGGCATATTCTTTGAGACTTCCCTCTCCCCAGCCACTTCATCCAGCTTCTGGGGGGATCCCGAGGTGTTCCCAGGGAAGCCGAGAGACGTAGTCTCTCCAGCGTGTCCTGGGTCGCCCCCAGGGTCTCCTCCCGCTGGGACATGGAATCACCAGGGAGGCGTCCAGGAGGCATCCTAATCAGATCCCCGAGTCACCTCATCTGGCTCTTCTCAATGCTGATAAGTAGCAAGCTTCTCACCCTATCTCTCAGGGAGAGCCCGGACACCCTATGGAGGAAACTCATTTCGGCCGCTTGTTTCCGCGATATTGTTCTTTCAGTCACGACCCACAGCTCGTGACCATAGGTGAGGGTAGGAACGTAGATCGACCGGTAAATGGACCGCTTCGCCTTTCATGGTCTCAGATTTGGAGGTTCTGATTTTCATCCCAACCGCTTCACACTCTGCTGTGAACCACTCCAGTGAGAGTTGGAGATCACGCCTTGATGAAGTCAACAGAACCACATCATCTGCAAAAAACAGAGATGCATTACTGAGACCCCCTCTACGCCTCGGCTGCGCCTAGAAATTCTGTCCATAAAAGTTATGAACAGAATCGGTGACAAAGGGTAGCCTTCGTGAAGTCCAACCCTCACCAGAAACGAATCAGACTGACAGCCGGCAATGCGGACAAAACTCTGACACTGGTCGTTCAGGGACCAAACAGCCCGTATCAGGGGGTTCGGTACCCCATACTCCCGAAGCACCCTCCACAGGACTCCCCGAGGGACACGGTCGAACGCCTTCTCCAAGTCCACAAAACACATGTAGACTGGTTGGGCGAACTCCCATTCACCCTCGAGGACCCTGCCGAGGGTGTAGAGCTAGTCGACTGTTCCACGGCCAGGACGAAAACCACACTGCTCCTCCTGAATCGGTGTGTGTGTGTGTGTGTGTGTGTGTGTGTGTGTGTGTATATATATATATATATATATATATATATATATATATGCCATGACATTGAACACTTCCAATGGCTACAAAATAACTCCTTTCCTCCAGGTAGGACCTGAACCCATTTAGTCCTACAAGGTCCCACATTTAGTCCTACACACGTTTCCAACCTGTTCAGCAGTATATTATGATCTACCGTGTCAAAAGCCGCACTGAGGTCCAACAAGAGTAGAATTGACACCTTTCCCGAGTCAGTATTCAACCTTATAACATTTAGCACTTTGATAAGAGCAGATTGTGTACTGTGATGAGTTCTGAACCCTGATTGAAATTTGTCAAAAAGTCCATTTAAGTTCAAGAAATTGCTGAGTTGGTTAAAAATAACTTTCTCAACAATCTTGGCTATGAAAGGGAGATTTGAAGCGGAGGAGAACACAAGAGGATGAGTACAAGTGCGGGTGGCCAGGTAATTAACTTACACACAAGAGTAGTAGTAGTCAAGAGAGTCGGCCTGTGTACCAAGAAGGAATGCAAATACTCTGGCCCTGGATCCCTGGGTCAGACAGGCTTAAATAAGTGATAAGTGCTGATTGGGATCAGGTACGCGGGCGAGGAGGTGATGATTGCTGGGGAGAGAGCGAGAGAGTGGGGAAAGCGAGGCACAAAGCGCCCCCCAAGCTCCAAAAAGGAACTGCAGGGCACAGCTCATGACAGTTCCTTCAGTCACTTTAATCTAATAAGGACACAATCAGGTCCTCTTATGAACAAAATACCATTCACCACACACAGGCAAATAAACAAAAGTGATCATCCTTCAGTCACTTTAATAATGATCGATTACATAAAAATTTTAATTTTCAATCATTCACACTTCATTCAACCTTTCCGCAACGAGAAATGGGAGTTTTTATTTATTACATATAAGACATACAAACATGCAGTTGTGATCAGCTCTGCTTAGTTGTTTATGTTTGCTAAACATTTCCAACCTTTTGTCAGTTTTCCTAAATGTAGGCTCTTTTGAGGTTAGGCCTATTTTGGGAGGCAAACCCCAATCTGGCCGAGCTCTCACGAGCACTCAGACACCAGAATTATGCAGAAGGAAAAGGTTTGCTTAGCTAGAATTTGGTTGGCTTAGTTTGGGGTCTTAGTACACGTTGATCACCTCCCAATTAGAACTTCTGCCAGGCCTTTGGCATCTCCTGGCTACGCTCGTCAATTGATGTGTCTCGATCTGTCGCTATGGACAAGAGGATGCCCGTTGGTGCGGTGCGGCCCGCAGGTGGGGCCTCAGCCCGTTCAGTACTCTGGACAGTTCTCTCCATCAAATGATAGGCTGGTGGTGAACTTGGTTGAGCAAAATGTTTTAAATTTGTCAGGAAGCAAAAATAGACTTAAGACTTGAATGGCCAGATGAAGAACACAAAAGACAATAGCTTGATCTGATCACAGGAAGATTATTCAAAGCTTTGAACAAACAATGAACAATTGAAAAATTGCCAAGATGAGAAAAAACTGAAGAAGCAAAATTAATGCATTGCCTTAAATACCCTCTCTCTGGGACTCGCCCATCTTGTTTTTGAGTCCACTCCTTAGTCCTGATTGGCTAGAATCAAGATAACCTAATCTGGCATGTGTTTTTAATGGTATCATAAGAAGGCTAGATATTTATATGTTGTTCAAACTTTGATTTATAATCGTGTCTAAACATCTTTTATTATTGTATCTCAGTTTAATTAGGTCATGTAATATGCACTTTCTATTAAGTGTTTAGTTTTTAATGGTGTCTGAAGTTCCCTGGTTTAGTCAGGCTCACGAGATAGCTATAACATTCCTCTTTTCCCCTCTTGGTGGCACCATGGGCTTACGAACTCAGGCCTTGCTGGAGGCTCCCCGTTTAGACTGTCGGAAAACATATCTGTAGATGTCATCAAGCTTTTACCAAATTAGGCCTTCACAACACATGTGCTTACGAACTCAGGCCTTGCTGGAGGCTCCCCGTTTAGACTGTCGGAAAACATATATCTGTAGATGTCATCAAGCTTTTACCAAATTTGGCCTTCACAACACATGTAAGCAACTTAACTTAGACTAACTGGCGCCTTGTCTCCTTTGAGCTTGCAGTTGTTTTGGTCACACCTGTCAGCAAGAAGCAGTTGTGTCTGGACTTCTTAATTATAGCCCGTAGAGGCCTGCATGTTCAGTATTCAGAGTTACAAGATAATTAAGCAAAGGAATAAACAGCAAAATATTAATACTTTACAACCTTATTATGCCACATCTATAATATGGAATTTTATTTTGTAATATCAGACTAGATAAGATCAAATATTTTGTTCATATAGCCAGAGCTGCTTGGAATGCAAAGTTATCAATGTCCTTTCACCATCGTTCCTGTCATACTGTGTTGCGTGTTTTGGTTTGCACATTAAGGACAAAAGCCCTGTTTTTGTTTTAATTCCTCATTTTAAAAAAGACCATTAAATATATAAGTTTTTACTTATGTTTTTGAGATTGTAGGGTGAAAGCTGCAGCTGGCTACTAGTGTGGACTGAAAGGGTGAAAAGAGTGGGGAAATGAAATACCAGTATTTTTAGGGTGAGCAACATATAGTATTTAAGAAAAGAAAAAAAAAAAAAAGAACTGTGAAGTTAGTGAATAATGAACTGTGAACTGGGCGGCACGGTGGACGACTGGTTAGAGCGTCTGCCTCACAGTTCTGAGGACCGGGGTTCAATCCCAAAGGTTAATTGAAGACTCTAAATTGCCCGTGGGTGTGAATGTGAGTGCGAATGGTTGTTTTTTTGTATGTGCCCTGCGATTGGCTGGCAACCAGTTCAGGGTGTACCCCGCCTCCTGCCCGATGATAGCTGGGATAGGCTCCAGCACACCCGCGACCCTTTGTGAGCATAAGCGGCTCAGAAAATGGATGGATGAACTATGAACTGAATTAGTTCATTTTTGGAAGGGTGAACTGAACTTTGAACTAGTTCGCATAGAAAATTAACTTTCCCAACACTGCCCACATTCCGGCTGCAACCTCGTTGCAGATGAGAAAAGTTGGCTTGGCATTGATAAATGCAGGTAGGATGAACGCATACTTTTCTTTCCACTCTTCTTTGTACTTCCCACAAAGATCAAAATGTTCCTTGATTTCAGCGTCCAAAATCACACGTTCATAGGATTTCGACACGATTGAGAGGTATATCGATGTGATGACGCATTAGTAGTGTTGTTTTCTGTGAAGTTTAATGTAAATCTCACATCAGACAGTCACAAACACAAAGTGGAGGAGACGGGACAGACAGCTGAGGAAGCTTCGGTAGATTTCATTTGAGTGGGCAAGCTGTTTGTTTGACGGGGTCTTGCCCTTTCTTACCCCTGCGTGTAGCCGGCCACGGTTCACGCTCAAAGGCTAGATAGGATGGCTTTAGCCTATCAGGCTAAATGAATTTGGTCATTGCTTCCAGATCAGTGCCTGATTTGACACAACTCTCGAGCTGATCCATGTCTTGATTAAAGAGTGGCCATTCAGAGCATCATTAAAATGCACAACCGCACTTTATATTAAAAGGGTCTGTGCCACGAAAGCTGACCTTGCATTGCAAACTCTCTGAGGCGGACAATGCAAAGCACTAATGCTGCAAGGTTCAAGTCATTACTTCACACAGTGTAGGAAGATAAAAGTTGAGTTAGACATTTGAATTGGTTAACAGCGTTATGCCTCTGCAGTGTTTGCACTGTCTATTTGCCACCTCGCCAATGGCGAATTGAAACAGGGTGTGGCGATGCAAATGGTCAAAAGTATCCTGCAGTTCACGTTAGTTCTCGCAGCTAGCTGGCTGCCTTCTTCATCCACACAAGTGCTGCTAATCCCAGTTTGGTTGTGTCAGGCTGAGCGGCGGCCTCACTGGCTCAGCCCAGGGCCATAGCTCGTTATTTGCTCCCCCACATCCACATTAACTGAAGATGTACTTTAGTTACATTTTGACCGAAGTTGAGTTGTGTAATTTCGACCAGTTTGCCCTACTTTTGAATTCGGTTACAATTGTCTGACAGTTTAAGTTAACCTATTAATATTTACCACTGATCTAGATAAAGTGCTCAAGATCCTTCTTGAAAATTATTACAAGGGAATTATCTCAACACGTTTACCGTAATTGATGAGAACATTAATCAACGTTTAGGATAGTTTACCATTTCAAGCTCTTTGAATACTCACATGATGGTGATGAAAAACATCACTTGTGTCACGTTCCACTTAATGTACACAGCACCCCATATTAACAGAAAAAAAACAGAATTGTTGATATTTTTGCAGATTTATTAAAAAAGAAAAGCTGAAATATCACACAGCGATAAGTATTCAGACCCTTTGCTCAGTATTTTGTAGAACCCTTTTGAGCGAATACAGCCATGAGGCTTTTGGGGAATGAAACATTTTTTCACACCTGGATTTGGGGATCCTCTACCATTCCTCCTTGCAGATCCTCTCCAGTTCTGTCAGGTTGGATGGTGAACGTTGGTGGGCAGCCATTTTCAGGTCTCTCCAGAGATGCTCAATTGGATTTATGTCAGGGCTCTGGCTTCTTTACCTCTCTCACCAACGCTCTTCTCCCCCGATTGCTCAGTTTGGCCGGACGGCCAGCTCTAGGAAGGGTTCTGATTGTCCCAAACGTCTTCTATTTCAGGATTATGGAGGACACTGTGCTCGTAGGAACCTTAAGTGCAGCAGAATTTTTTTTGTAACCTTGGCCAGATCTGTGCCTTGCACAATTCTGTTTCTGAGCTCTTCAGGCAGTTCCTTTGACCTCATGATTCTCATTTGCTCTGACATGCACTGTGAGCTGTAAGGTCTTATATAGACAGGGGTGTGGCTTTCCTAATCAAGTCCAGTCAGTATAATCAAACACAGCTGGACTACAATGAAAGTGTACAACCATCTCAAGGATAAGCAGAAGAAATGGACAGCACCCGACTTAAATGTATGAGTGTCACAGCAAAGGGTCTGAATATTTATGGCTCTGTGATATTTCAGTTTTTCTTTTTTAATAAATCTGCAAAACTTTCAACAATTCCGTTTTTTTTCTGTCAATATGGGGTGCCGTGTGTACATTCATGAGGGAAAAAAATAACTTAAATGATTTTAGCAAATGGCTGCAATATAACAAAGAGTGAAATATTTAAGGGGGTCTGAATACTTTCCGTACCCACTGTAGACCTGAACAGCGATTCGCACTGACACCATCACTGAGTGGGAACTTAACCCATGCTGCCTGCACCAAAGTCAGGCAAATGTACCACTACACCATCAGTGACTTTACTAAAAAGATTTATTATTACAATGAATTCATCATAACACTTAGGCCTGACCTCCAGGAAAGAGTTTGTTAGGTGTATCCAATGTTGTGTTGGTCGTACATTATCATACAGAATTGTTTATTTCTTGCATTCAATGAATAATTCTGAGGATAACAAACTTCCCCCCCAGAAATTTCATGCTAAATCAAAAAATGTTTAAACCTGAATTGATAGATGTATTTCTGTAATTATTTTCCAGTCTTTAAATGTAAAATTGGATGTTAACAATACAATGCAAAAATCCCCACTGGAAGTTAAGAATAGTTTCATGAGTTAAAACAGGTTATTAAATAAATGATACATTCAAACATTATAAAAAAATATGCATGAGATCTATACTGAAATAACTTTTTAAAATATATTTTTAGAAGTTTTATTTGTCATTGGCCCTACAGGAAGGTGAGTGTGAATTTCTCCTTGAGGGATTGTAATGAGTATAATACATTAAAATCATTAAAATACACTAGTCACAAAATGGGGATGTTCGACCTTCAGGTAAAATGTCTTTAAATGTGCTGTAACCTTTATGTCACGGTTGGTTGGCGAAGGCGAGGGAGGCAAGCCAAAAACATGGAGGACCCAAGTGCAGGGAAGCAGGGAGGCAAGGTAGAAGTCCCGAAAATGATATTTAATTCCAAATCAAAGGTAAACAAGGGTCATGGAAAAAGCAAACTAAACTGAGTCCCAAAACTGATCATCAAAAAACAAAGAAACACTTTGAACAAACCTAAAACTGGAACAGGACATGACTACTGAAACTACAGGCGACTTTGACATGTGCCACAGACAGACTACAATGACAACTGATAATGACATACCACAAGGACAATGAACTGAAAGAAACCGGGGAACTAAATACAAACATGATTGACGAGACAACGAGGAACAGCTGTACAAGACGCGAGTGGCTGGAAAGAGCTGATTGGTCGACACAAGGCAGAAGGTTGACGACAACAGGTGGACACAATAACTAAATGAGCACGTCACAAACATGGAACAAAACTAAACACAAACCAAACCAGACCATGACACTTTACATAGTAAATTCATTTGACCTCTAAACTTTTGTCCGACTGTTCAATATTTCTTGCACAATTTACTGTTCTCTAACAAAATGTGTCGTTTGCTTTCATTTTCCAGTAAAGTATCACAATGTGATGTCAGTTTAAGGTGTACTTTTAAGGAGGGGGGGGGGGGGGGGAACAAAAAACACTACGAAGTGTTTAGATTTTTATTTTGAAATGACTTTTCCCACCAAAGTATAGAAATAAAGACTTCAAATTCCTAAACTCTGCAGACACAGTTTAATCCAAAAACATAGAAGACATATAAAAGATGCTTTAACTGAGAGATGGCCAATCTCCTCAGTTGGCTATGACCTTGATGTTGACGGAAGCACTGCCAAACGTGAGGCGTCAACAATCGCAGTGTGCTGTGAACAAGGTTCAATGATGCCGCTTTCCAAGGGAGACAAAGGCAGTCAAATACGATGAGGAGACCTCTGAAGGGGGAGGGGGGGGGGGGGGTCGTTTTATGGAACATTACATCAAAACAAGAGCTGCTGTTGAATGAAAAATGACTCAATGTAATCATTGTATTTCTGTAGCATAGTATTTACAGATATCCCTCTAAATTACCACTTGTACTTCTTCCAAACAGATTAACAATATGGAAATACAATATGCAATTAAAAAACAATACGAAGCACTAGTCAAAATGTACAAGCAATTACAGATTGAGACTGCCCAAACTCTTAATTTGTGCTGAGTGGTCTGAGGCACACACAAAACAAGATGACAAACATCAGCAAGGATAATATTAGAAAACCTTTTTGTTATGATGTACATTGTATGATAACGAGTGGCATACACAATATTTCAGACGTGCTTACATTTCACAATTTGTGGCATTATTCTGATATAACAGTGCTGAAGCCTTGATGTGCATTCACTTCTTCCTGGCCAACTGCATCCCAGCTGAGTATGAGCTTGAGATGACAATGCATAGTTCATTAAATAAGCAACCATGTGGTGGCTGGTGGCTCCCTCCCACCAACTGACTGTAGTAATTCTTAAATTAGACCATTTCAATCTTAAAATGTGTTTGTGTCAAGTCAAACAGAATAGTGAGAATTAGCATTTTGCGACCAACTCTTTAAAGTAGGGCTGCACATTATGGCCCCAAATCAATATCTTATTTTTAGGCTATATCGAGATACCCCATGTATGTCATTTAGTATGCTGTATCCCGGTAATTTAACTCTCTGTTTTAATCTGTAGACATTTCTGGACACTTGTATAATGTTTCTATAGACTAAAACAAATTTAAAGATTACTATATTGATTTTTAACCTCTTGGAACTGGACAAATGTTTGGATAGTTGTTTCCGTTACGCTATGATTGTTACGCTATGCTACGCTATAATTGTTACGCTATGCTACGCTAACAAGTAATGTAATCCATCCTGTTTCTATACTTGTCCTTATTAGGGTTACGAGTCGGCAATGGACAATTTAGAATCTTCGATTTCTCAACGTGCATGTGTTCGGAATGTGGGTGGAACCATGACAGTTGGTATCTCACCAAATTGCATGAGGATACTAAGAATGTGACTGGAAAGCCGCTGTTTAAAACAAGCCACAGTCAGTCAGTTTTATGAATTCACAAATACTAACCTTTGACCAAGGATGGCGAATGCGCGCACACGCACACACTCAAAACAATATTGGCAGAAACAAATGCAAGCAAAGAGCAACGTTTAGCCTGATTTTCTGTAACTCCAGTACTGTAGTTAAAAACACTGCCGCAATGAATTCTGGGTTCCCATAATGCTTTTCGTTGCCAGAACCTTCAGTGTTAGAATCAGTGCCAATATTTAAGGGTAGGCAATCACTTGTTCACACCATGTCCATATAGCCTGTTGTACACATCACTCAAGCATAGCCTTTAATAGGCATGTTTTTGTGGAGTGTGTGTGGATGGTGACCTCAAGTGAACAAAATAAAATACGTGCACCTCTCACGTATTGGCATTGAATTGCATATGAAATTTATATAATTGGTCCCTGCTTTCTGTTATGGTAGGGTTTTCTGGAATGTAACCCCCGCAATAAACGAGTTTACTGTACCAGGAGAATACAAGTAGAGGTGCAACAATTCATAATTAACCAATTATCAATTATTTGTATAATCAATGAATCGTTTAGAGACCTTTTTGCACTGCAAAATTGTCCAAATCCTCGGAATTTTAGCTTCTCAACAGTAAATATTTTCTGATTTCTGGTGTACTCCATGAACGCAGACTGATTATTGTTGTTTATTCAAAAAAAGACATTTGCAAACATGCTTTTACTTTGGAAAACAATGATCAGCGTGTTTGCCCATTTTCTGACATGTTACGCATCAAACCAGGAAGTGAATTATAATCAATTTCAGTTTGTGCACTGTCAATTTGAAATAATGTTTTTTAATAAAGTGACCGAAATTAACTTGCTCCAGGTACGTGGAATGTCACCTCTGTGGCAGGGAAGGAGCTGGTGTGTGAGGTTGAGAAGTTCAGACTAGATATAGTCGTGCTCGCCTCCACACATGGCTTGGGCTCTGGTACCAGTCCTTTTGAGAGGGGTTGGACTCTTTTCCACTCTGGAGTTGCCCACGGTGAGAGGCGCCGAGCAGGTGTGGGTATACGTATTGCCTTCCGGCTTGGCGCCTGTACATTGGGGTTCACCCCAGTGGACGAGAGGGTAGCCTCCCTCCGCCTTCGGGTGGGGGGACGGGTCCTGACTGTTATTTGCGCCGATGCACCAAACAGCAGTTCAGAGTACACACCCTTTTTTGAGTCCTTAGAGGGGGTGCTGGAGAGCGCTCCCGCTGGGGACTCCATCGTTCTGCTGCGGGGCTTCAATGCTCATGTGGGCAATGACAATGACACCTGGAAGGGTGTGATTGGGAGGAACGCCTCCCCCCGATCAGAACCCGAGTGGCGTTCGGTTATTGGACTTCTGTGCTCACCACCGATTGTCCATAACGAACACCATGTTCAAGCATAAGGGTGTCCACACGTGCACTTGGCACCAGGACATCCGAGGTTGGCGTTCAATGATCGACTTTGTGGTCGTGTCATCGGACTTGCGGCCGCATGTCTTGGACACTCATGTGAAGAGAGGGGCAGAGCTGTTAACTGATCACCGCCTGGTGGTGAGTTGGCTCCGATTGTGGGGGAAGATGCCGGTCCGACCTGGCAGGCCCAAATGTATTGTGAGGGTCTGCTGGAAACGTCTGGCAGAATCCGCTGTCAGAAGGAACTCCCACCTCGCGCAGAACTTCACCCACGTCTCGGGGGAGGCGGGGGACATTGAGTCTGAGTGGACCATGTTCCTTGGTGGTCGCTGAGGCAAAAACCCAGGCGTGGGAGGAGTTCGGTGAGGCCATGGAGAACAACTTCCGGACGGCTTCGAGGAAATTGTGGTCTACCATCTGGCGTCTCAGGAGGGGGAAGCAGTGCACCATCAACACTGTGTATAGTGCGGATGGGGCGCTGCTGACTTTGACTCGGGACGTTGTGAGTCGGTGGGGAGAATACTTCGAAGACCTCAATTTCACCGACACGCCTTCCCATGAGGGAGCAGAGTCTGGGGTCTCTGAGGCGGGCTCTCCTATCTCTGGGGTTGAGGTCACCGAGGTGGTTAAAAAGCTCCTCGGTGGCAAGGCCCCGGGGATGGATGAGATTAAGCCCAGAATTCCTAAAGACTCTGGATGTTGTAGGGCTGTCCTGGTTGACACTCCTCTGCAACATCGCGTGGACATCGGGGACAGTGCCTCTGGATTGGCAGACTGGGGTGGTGGTCCCCCTTTTTAAGAAGGGGGACCGGACGATGTGTTCCAACTACAGGGGGATCACACTCCTCAGCCTCCCTGGTAAGGTCTCTTCAGGGGTGCTGGAGAGGAGGGTCAGTCGGGAAGTCGAATATCAGATTCAGGAGGAGCAGTGTGTTTTTTTTCATCCTGGCCGTGGAACAGTGGACCAGCTCTTCACCCTCAGCAGGGTCCTCGAGGGTGCATGGGAGTTCGCCCAACCAGTCTACATGTGTTTTGTGGACTTGGAGAAGGCCCTTGTGGAGTCCTGTTGGGGATGCTTTGGCAGTATGGGGTACCAAACCCCCTGAATAGGGGCTATTCGGTCCCTGTACGACCGGGGTCAGAGTTTGGTACGCATTGCCGGCAGTAGGTCGGACACGTTTCCAGTGAGGGTTGGACTCCGCCAAGGCTGCCCTTTGTCACCGATTCTGTTCATAACTTTTATGGGCAGAATTTCTAGGGGCAGCCGAGGCGTAGAGGGGTGTCCAGTTTGGTGGCCTCAGTATTGCATCTTTGCTTTTTGTAGATGATGGGGCTCTGTTGGCTTCATCAGGCCGTGATCTCCAACTCTCACTGGAGTGGTTCGCAGCAGAGTGTGAAGTTGCTGGGATGAGAATCAGTACCTCTAAATCTGAGACCATGGTCCTTAGTCGGAAAAGGATGGCGTGCCCTCTCCAGGTTGGAGATGAGATCCTTCCCCAAGTGGAGGAGTTCAAATATCTTGGGGTCTTGTTCACAAGTGAGGGAAGAATGGAACGCTAGATCGACAGGCGGATCGGTGCAGCGTCTGCAGTGATGCGGATTTTGTATCGGTCCGTTGTGGTGAAGAAGGAGCTAAACCGAAAGGCGAAGCTCTCTATTTACCGGCCGATCTACGTTCCTACCCTCACCTATGGTCACGACCTGTGGGTCGTGACTGAAAGAACAAGCGGCCGAAATTAGTTTCCTCCACAGGGTGTCAGGGCTCTGCCATGGAGAGAGGGTGAGAAGCTCGGTCATCTGGGAGGGGGCTCAGAGTAGAGCCACTGCTCCTCCGCATTGAGAGGAGCCAGATGAGGTTGCTCAGGCTTCCTAAACAGATTCCTCCCTGGTGAGGTGTTCCGGGCACGTCCCACCGGGAGGAGACCCCGGGAACGACCCAGGATACGCTGGAGAGACTACGTCTCTCGGCTTCCCTGGGAACGCCTCGGGATCCCCTCGGAAGAGCTGGAGGAAGTGGCTGTGGAGAGGGAAGTCTGGGCTTCCCTGCTGAAGCTACTGCCCCTGCGACCCGATCTCGGATAAGCAGAAAAAAATGGATGGATGGATGGATGGATCTAACCTTGGTTGCAGACCTAAACATAGGCAAGCACAGGGAAATCATGAAAACGCCATACAGAGATTTTTCAACAGATTAAAACCCAGATGTCCTCTACTGTGAGGCAGCTCTGCTAACCATTGTTTCACCGTGCTGCCGTACTGCTTTTATCTTCACACTTACATACATGCATGTTCCCGTTCTTTCACATTGCAACATTCTTTTCCAAACTGGATCTATGCATGAGTAGTATCTCGGAGATACTTTACAGTCTTCAAAGGAGAACTTCCAAGATTCTACACAATCTCAACACTATATCTAAGTAATCCAACAAGTATAGTATCGCAAATCTCGGTTTTTAACTCTTCTTTTTAACTCTTCCATAAAATTTGAAAGATCTTGAAATTGTATTCATGGCCTTGTAATGGAAAAAAGGGCCACCAGTACAGAAAGAACAGTGCTTGGTTTATACTCTTGAACTGGATTTACATGTCACCTGGTCCACTCTTTTGGATGACCCTGTACTCTTCAAAGTCCTTGCCGTGAGGCTTCTTTTGTGGGACTAATTTTAAAAGTTAAATTCTATGTTCTTTGTATGTTATTTGTGTCGGTGCTGTTGTCATTGCTGTTCGCCATCTTCAATCCCGAATCCTCTCTAAAAGATATAGCAATTTTTAAAACCATTCCTTCTTCCATTTGAATTGTAGCACTTCTCTACTCGGCCTGAGCATCATAGTTGGCGCCGCCCGTCTTCTTCAGCTCTGTGCGAAGGTAGTCCTCATCCACTTCTTTTGGATCGCTGATCATGAACTCCTTGGAAAAGTTCTGTACAAATGGATAAGGAGCGGAAAAGTTGGCTGTCGGAGTGAGTTTAGCAAAAATACAGTACAAAATAATAGTAATGTGTTTTAAAACAGTGAGTGATGCTTGAAATCCTGATAGTTTTTATTTTAATGCGATGGGAACCGGCATTAAATTTCAAAGAAAAAGATTAAGAATTAGAAATACTTATTATTATATTGGGCTGCTAAAAACAGCAGTGTATTCATTCTTCTTTCCAAACTATAACTGTATTAACTGAGAAAACGATGATTTAGCAGTCCTGTGGCTCACTAAATTAACAGTAAAACCAGTGTTTCTGCAAACTGCTTCACATCTGTGTTCCATGAAGACAGACACTACGAGATGACGAGGAAACATCAGACCTTTTCCCGCAGAAGGTCATCCTGCCAGTGCCCGAGCTACCCTGCCGTGTGCTGAGGGGCATCTTACGGTAACGTCTGCTCAGCAACGCTCCCAGGCTTCGGCCGCCCTGCGCTTGGAACTCTTCATCTCGCTTCTTTTTTTCTTCCTCCTTGCAGAATGGAGGATCTGTATCCCTTTTATGTCGGAACAGTTTTACTGTGTCACAGTGGAGTTTTTAAGCTATCGCTGTGTTTTTTATTTTATATATATATATATATATATATAATTTTTTTTTATTATAATTGATGTTTATTGAGAATCACAATCGATCAGTCGAACAGAACAACATTTCTAGAGGGGGGAAAAAGAAACGAAGACAAAAGACAAAGTTGAGTGTGTGTGATGCATTAAAATCGAGGGTGGCAGGCAGGGCGGAGGGGGAGGGCGCCCGGACCGGGAAACAGCACAAACGTGCGGAAGCCCCATCCGACACCCACACCCTCCCAATTCCATACCAGTCCCCCAGGAACCCGTGGATCTGTGCCCTAGATGTGACCCTTGTGAGAGTCTTCCTCCTTTTTCCACCAAATCCACCTGTTGCTCGTATGGAGCGGACAGGCAAAGCATTCGAGAGATCAACCAGCCTGCCTAAATTGTGTTCCATGCAACGTAAATCCAACTTGCGGTCTACTAAAGTACATTTTGGTGCATATTTGGGTCTAGATTAACGAGAACAGGGAACCCCAGCTCTATGCATTGTCACCGCATGCTCTTTCCATCCTCACAGCACAAGTTCAATCTCCTTTACCAATGTTTGTCTGTCCTTTGTTTTGCTTTCCCCTGCATTGTTCTCCTGTAGATTCCCCTGTTAGATTTCATTAAATTGTCTATAAAAATCCACTAACTGTATCATTTGTGTGTGTTTGGGTTGGACAAAAAGACCTCTGGTTATCAAGAGCTCTTATCCAATTCCTGTAGCAACCTTCAAATTATGAGACAGAGGTTTTTTTGTCGTTTTACACATCTAAAAAAGAGACTTTGGGCCACTTTTCGAGATAAAATAATTTTGATTTTAACGCTTAAACTTAAAATCACGTTAAACTGGAAGTAATGCAGGCGTCGCTTCGGGCTTATTCTTTTCTCCTAAATGAATTACGTTTTAATCCAAACCAATATACGCAACACCACGTTCCAAAAAAGCTGGGACAGGGGCATGTTTACCACTGTATTACATCACCTTTCCTTTTAAAACACTCAAAATGTGTTGAAGAACTCAGAAAACAAATTGTTGAAGCTTTGTTGGTGGAATTCTTTCCCATTCCTGCTTGATGCACAACTTCAGTTGTTCAACAGTCAGTGCGTTGTCATGTTTTGCGCTTCATAATGCACCACACATTTGCAATGGGAGACAGGTGTGAACTGCTGGCAGGCCAGTCTAGCATTCGCTCTTTTACTACAAAGCCATGCTATTGTAACGTGCAGAATGTGGCTTTGTATTGTGTTGCTGAAATAAGGGGGAATCCTCATCTTCCGTACCGCTTATCCTCACTAGGGTCGCGGGTGTGCTGGAGCTTATCCCAGCTGACTCTGGGCGAGACACAGGGGTACACCCTGCACTGGTCACCAGCCAAACGCAGGGCAAGTATAAACAAACGGCCTTCTTTGCCTGGAGTTCTTAAATGTTGTGGGGCTGTCCTGATTGACATGCCTCTGCAACATTGCGTGGGGACAGTGCCTCTGGATTGGCAGACTGGGGTGGTGGTCCCCCTTTTTAAGAAGGGGGACCGGAGGGTGTGTTTCAACTACAGGGGGATCACACTCCTCAGCCTCCCTGGTAAGGTCTATTCAGGGGTGCTGGAGAGGAGGGTGCATCAGAAAGTCGAACCTCATATTCAGGAGGAGCAGTGTGGTTTTCGTCCTGACCGTGGAACAGCTCTACACCCTCGGCAGCTTAACCATTCGAACTGCTCTCTCTAACTTTGCTCTCAAAAACATCTAACCTTGGCTGTCCCTCTGATGAGCTCATTTTTAATCCTATTCAACCTAGTCACACATGGGACTTTGCCGAACCAGTCTACGTGTTTTGTGGCCATGTAGAAGGCATTCGACCGTGTCCCTCCAGGAATCCTGTGGGGGGTGCCTTTGCGATTATGGGGTACCCCGTGATACGGTGTGTTGGGTCCCTCTACGACCAGTGTTAGAGTTTGGTCCGCATTGCTGGCAGTAAGTCGGACTAATTTCCGGTGAGGGTTGGATTCCACCAAGGCTGACCCCTTTGTCACCGATTCTGTTCATAATTTTTATGGACAGAATTTCTATGTGCAGCCGAGGCGTAGAGGAGGTCCGGTTTGGTGGCCTCATTATTGCATCTTTGCTTTTGGCAGATGATGTAGTTCGGTTGGCTTCATCAAGCCGTGATCTCTAACTCTCACTGGAGCGATTCGCAGCAGTCTGAAGCGGCTGGGATGAGAATCAGCACCTCCAAATCTGAGACCATGGTCCTCAGTCGGGCAAGGGTGGAGTGCCCTCTCCGAGTCTGGGATGGGACCCTGCTCCAAGTGGAGGAGTTCATGTATCTCGGGGTCTTGTTCACAAGTGAGGGAAGAATGGAACGGGAGATCGACAGGCAGATTGGTGCAGCGTCTGCAGTGATGCCGACTTTGTATCGGTTTGTTGTGGTGAAGGAGCCAGCTAAGCCGAAAGGCGAAGCTCTCAATTTACCAGTCGATCTACGTTCCTACCCTCGCCTATGGTCACGAGCTGTGGGTCGAACAAGACCCCGGATACAAGCGGCCAAAATGAGTTTCCTCCGCAGGGTGTCCGGGCTCTTCCTTAGAGATATGGTGTCATCTGGGAGGGCCACAGAGTAGAGCCGCTGCTCCTCTGCATTGAGAGGAGCCAGATGAGGTGGCTCAGAATCTGATTAGGATGCCTCCTGGACGCCTCCCTGGTGAGGGTTTCCGGGAACGTCCCACCGGCAGGAGACCCCGGGGACAACCCAGGACATGCTGGAGAAACTACGTCTCTCGGCTGGCCTCGCAATCCTCTTGGAAGAGCTAGAGGAAGTGGCTGGGGAGAGGGAAGTCTGGGCTTCCCTGCTAAAGCTACTGCCCCCGCGACCCGAACACGGATAAGTGGAAGAAAATTGATGGATGTTATGTAAATTTGTTTATTTATGAACTTAAAATTAATTCGTGAAAGGGTTGGAACCATTGCATTTTTTTTTTACCGTTATTACAATTGTATAGACAAGTGTATTGTTCTAATGCGTCGTTAGGATCCTTTATGCACTTGTATCCGCAGAGATTGAAGGGCACAAAATCATGGAACTCACAATTTTAATGAAGCTGTTTGTCTTTATTGTTCTGCACTTTTGTCTTTACCATCATAAAAATAAGTGTATTTCATTGGGCCACCACCATTTGCCATCTGTCAATAAGGATTGCCTTTATGATGAATGCCTAAAATTTTAAATCAACTTTTTTTTTTTTTTTTTTTTTTTAAATAGGAATTTAAGTGCGGCAGTTTCAGCATGGGAGACATTTACCCATACAAAAACCAAGGTGGCACAAAAAAATGAATTTTATTATTATTATTATTTTTTAAATACAAGTGTCTTGTCTTTATTGATCAAATTATATGAATTTGATTGATCTATTGATCAAATTATATGAATTTGATCAATATTTTTTGTTTTTCACATTGTGTTGATTCGTGTCAGGTTTTATACCCACAATTCTGCACTGACCTGCACGATTTCTTTCACCAGCGCTTTGTCTGTGCTGATCTTGGCACGCTGGAGCCCACCAATACTCTCCCCGATCCAAGTGATGAGGGTGAACTTGGCTCGTTTGCTCATTGCGTCTCCTGTCATAATCCGCAGGAAGCAAAACAGCCGTGCATCATCTAAAAAAAGGACAAACGTGAATAGGTCTGTACAATATTGAATTGGTCATGACCGAAAGAACAAGATCCCGGATACAAGCGGTCAAAATTAGTTTCCTCCGCAGGATGTTAGGGCTCTCCCATAGAGAGAGGGTGAGAAGCTCAGTCATCCGGGAGGGCCTCAGAGAAGAGCCCCTGCGCCTCCAGATTGAGAGGAACCAGATGAGGTGGTCTGATTAGGATGCCTTCTGGACGCCTCCCTGGTGAGGTTTTACGGGCATGTTTCACCAGGAGGAGACCGCGGGGACAACCCAAGACACGCTGGAGAGACTATGTCTCCCGCCTGGCCTGGGAACGCCTCGGGATCCCCTTGGAAGAGCTGGATTAAGTGGCTGGCGAGAGGGAAGTCTGGGCTTCCCTGCTAAAGCTGCTGCTCCTGCGACTTGACCTCGGATAAGCGGAAGAAAATGGCTGGATGGAAGTATTGAATTGATCACTAAAATTAGCGACACAGAATAAGGGTAGTGGCTGGAGTTTTCATGTTCTCCAATGGACCATGACTTAATCAGAGTTGCCTTCATTGTCATTGTATGCATTACAACGAAATTCCAGTTTGACTGCTTGCTTTGGTGCCTCTTAAAATATTTCGAACTTGTACAATAAAATAAGTACCAAAAAAGAAAAGAAAGGAATTGGCCATAAATAAGAATTACGCGAATAAAGTAAGAATAGGGCAATGTACATAAGAACAGTAAGACAAATAGTTGGCGAGAGTGTAAATTATTACAGGTTAAGTGCATAAAATTGCACAGAAAATCAGCATTACTGCATGTCTGGTTCATGTTAAGACAGTTCTTGTGGTTAGAATTTTGAATTGTTTATTGTGGTAATAGCCTCGGGAAAGAAGCGCTCAGTCTGTTTGTCTAAGCTCTGTGACCTGTAGCACCTGCCCGAGGGTGTCAGTTCAAACAGGTGGTTACTGGGGTGAGAGGAGCCCTTGATGATGTGGGCAGCTCTCCTGAGGTAGCAAAAGGTGGCATAGCAACGATGTACACCAGGCTCGGCAGAGAGCAACCAATGATCTTCTGGGCTGTGTTGATCACTCTGCAGCCCTCTTCTGTCCGCTGCCGAGCACCCCGTGTACCACGCTGTGATACAGTACGCCAGGGTGCTCTCTATGGTGGCTCTGTAGAATGTCACCAGCAGGTTCTCCTCCAAGTTGTTTCTTCTAAGCACCCTCCGGAAGTCGAGTTACTGCTGGGCTTTCTTCACCACCACTGAGGTGTTAGCAGTCCAGGAGAGGTCATCAGAGATCTGCACACCCAGGAATAGGATGGAGTGGATCCTTTCCACTCAGTGCCCACTGAAGTAGAGCGACGCCAGGTCTAATCTCCCCTTCCTGAAATACATGCTAATCATCTGTGGTTTTGTGGTGTTCAGTGGGAGGTTGTTTTCTGAACATCATGCTGTCAGTCTGTTGATTTCATCTCTGTAGTCAGACTCATCTCCCCCAGAGATGAGCCTGACCATGATGGTGTCATCCACAAACTTCATGATGGTGTTTGAGAGATGGGTCAGAATGCAGTCATATGTGTATAGACTGAAGAGGAGGGGCCTCAATACACAACCTTTTGGCGAACCGGTACAGAGTTTGAGGGTGGAAGAGTGGGGGCCGAGTTTCACGGATTGTGCGGGGCTTGTAAATATGTCCTTAAACCACTGTCAGATGGGGGAGGACAAGCCCAGATACAGACGTTTCTGCATCAGGGATGATGTGGTTGAAGGCTGAGCTGAAGTCGAGGAAATGCAGCCTCGCATAGCTCCTTTGGTGTTCCAGGTGATTCAAGTGCAGTGTGGAGTGCTATGGTTATGGCGTCATCTGTTGATCAGTTTGCCCTGTGAGCAAACTGGTGGTTGCCCGACACACTCTGATGTGTTGGAAAAATGTGTAGTCTTTCAAAACACCTCATGACTAAAGGCCTGTACTTGTTGAGGCTGTCCATTGATGGCTTTTTGAGATTTTAAGGCAGGATGGGATGATGATATGTGACAAGGACTAATTGAAGACTGTGGTGATAGTAGAAAACTCCAGTCACTCCAAAATGTGCGCCGCAGATTGTAAACATGCAGACAATATGGCAAAAGAAGGCGATTTCCTTGGGCTATAAATCAGCAAATAATGAAAAACATCTAACCTTGGCTGTCTCTCTGATAAGATAATTTCTAATCCTATCCAACCTGCTCACTCCTAGAGAGAACCTCAACATCTTCATTTCACCACCTCCAACTCTGCTTCCTGTTGTCTCTTCAGTGCCACTGTCTCTAATCCTTACATCATGGCTGACATCACCTCTGTCTTAGAAACGTTGCCTTTCATCCAAGCAGAGACTCTTCTGTCAAACAACACACCTGACACCTTCCGCCACCCGTTCCAACCTGCTTGGATCCGTTTCTTCACTTCCTGACCACACTCACCATTGCTCTGGACGGTTGACCCCAAGTATTTAAAGACCTCCACCCTTGCTATCTCTTCTCCCTTTGGCCTCACTGTTCCCTCTCATTCATGCACATATATTCGGTCTGACTTTGGCTAATCTTCATTCCTCTCATTCCAGTGCATGCCTCCATCTTTCTAACTGTTCCTCCACCTGCTCTCTGCTTTCACTGCAGATCACAATGTCATCTGCAAACATCGTGGTCCACAGGGATTCCAGTCTAACCTCATTTGTCAACCTATCCATCACCACTGCAAACAGGAAGGTGCTCAGGGCTGATCCATAATGCAGTCCCACCTCCACCTGAGACTCCTCTGTCACACATACAGCACACCTCACCACTGTTCTGCTGCCCTCGTACATGTCCTGTATTATTCTAACATACTTCTCTGCCACTCCAGACTTCCGCATGCAGTACCACAGTTCCTCTCTGGGTACTCTGTCATAGGCTTTCTCTAGATCCCTAAAGACACAATGTAGCTCCTTCTGACCTCCTGTACTTTTCCATCAACATCCTCAAGGCAAATAATACATGTGTGGTACTCTTTCTAGGCATGAAACCATACTGTTGCCCGCAAATACATCTGTTCTGAGTCTAGCCTTCACTATTCTTTGCCATAATTTTATTGTGTGGCTCATCAACTTTGTTCCTCTATAGTTTCCACAGCTCTGCACATCACCCCTGTTCTTAAAAATGGGGACCAGCACACTTTTCCTCCATTCCTCTGGCATCTTCTCACCTGCTAGAATTCTGTTGAACAAACTGGCCAAAAACTCCATAGCCATCTCTCCTCCACAGGAATGTCATCAGGACCCACTGCCTTTCCATTTTTCATCCTCTTTTATGCCTTTCTAACTTCCCCCTTACTAATCATTGCCACTTCCTGGTCCACCACACTTCCCTCTTCCTTCTCTCATTTTTATCATTCATTAACTCCTCAAAGTATTCTTTCCATCTATTCAGAACACTCCTGGCACCAGTCAACACATTTCCATCTCTATCCTTAATCACCCTAACCTGCTGCACATCCTTCCCATCTCTATCCCTCTGTCTGGCCAGCCTATATAGATCCTTTTCTCCTTCTTTAGTGTCCGACCTGGCATACATGTCATTATATGCCTCTTGTTTGGCCTTTGCCACCTCGACCTTTGCCCTACGTCACATCTCAAAGTATTTCTTTCTCCTCTCCTCAGTCCTCTCAGTGTCCCACTTCTTAGCTAACCTCTTTCCTTGTATGATTTCCTGTACGGTGAGGTTCCACCACCAAGTCTCCTTCTCTCCTTTCCTACCAGAAGATACACCTAGTACTCTCCTGCCTGTCTCTCTGATCACCTTGGCTGCAGTGGTGCAGTCTTCTGGAAGCTCCTCCTGTCCACCGAGAGCCTGTCTCACCTCTTCTCAAACACTCTTCCTTTCTCAGCTTCCACCACATGGTTCGTCTTCTTAATCTTCCTCCCCACCTCCAGAGTCATCTTACACACCACCATCCTATGCCGTCTAGCCACACTCTCCCCTACCACTACTTTACAGTAGGTAACCTCCTTCAGATTACATCGTCTGCACAAGATGTAATCCACCTGCATGCTTCTACCTCCACTCTTGTAGGTCACCCTATGTTCCTGCCTCTTCTGGAAAAAAACTGTTCACTACAGCCATTTCCATCCTTTTTGCAAAGTCTACCACCATCTGTCCCTCCAAGTCCCTTTTCCTGGATGCCGTACTTACCCATCACTTCTTCATCACCCCTGTTTCCTCACCAACATGTCCATTAGAATCTGCACCAATCGCGACTCTCTCTCTCTCTGTCTCTCTGTCTGGGATGCTCAGAACTACTTCATCTAGCTCCTGCCAGAATTTCTTTTTAACTCTAGGTCACATCCTACCTGTGGGGCAAAGCCACTAATCACATTACACATAACACCCTCAATTTCAAGTTTCAGCCTCATCACTCGATCTGATACTCTTTTCACCTCCAAGACATTCTTAGCCAACTCTTTTTTTAAAATAACCCCAACTCCATTTCTCTTCCCATCCACACCACGGTAAAGTAATTGAAACCCTGCCCCTAAACTTCTAGCCTTACTGCCTTTACACCTGGTCTGCTGGACACACAATAGAGCAGACTTTCTCCTAATCATCATGTCAACCAACTCCCGAGATTTTCCTGTCATAGTCCCAACATACAAAGTCCCCACATTCAGTTCTAGGCTCTGTGCTTTCCTCTTCTCTTTCTGCAGAAGAACCCGCTTTCCACCGCTTCTTCTCCTTCGTCTTCGACCCACGGTAGCTGAATTTCCACCAGCACCCTGCATGTTAATGGTGCCGGGGGCGGACGTTGTTAACACGGGCCACGACCAATCCGGTATGGAATTTTTCAGATGAACGCTCATATTTGTTTGGCAAAGTTTTAAGCCCGACGCCCTTCCTGACGCAACCCTCTGCATTTATCCGGGCTTGGGACCGGCTTCAGTTTGCACTGGCTTGTGCCCCCCATGGGGGCAGCATTTTATTGGAGACAGTCAATAATCTTTATTATTGTCCTGTGTCGGTGCATGTTGTGTCAAGTAGTAGTTGTGGAAGAGGCTCACAGGTAGTTAATGCAATTCAGCTACATATTTTGCAACAAAAATATGTTTTTGTCCAAGCATCTTTTGGAGTTAAAACTGATTGCATTCTGAGTGGACTTCCTATGGGTGCATTGTTACTCAGTCATACAAAAAGCCAGCATGTTTCTGTTTTTTTCTTGAAGCTCGGAATGGGCCATTGTAACCAGTCTTATGCAATGCAACACTGCTAACTGCTATGCTTACATAGTTTCAAGTCTCAAGGCTAATGGGTTACAGAGGACAGAGTCTTAAAAGATTAGTGCACTCCAGAGCCAAGCTGTTGGCCATACAGGCACTTTCAAAACTGCACTGGCTGACATTTTTTAAAAAAAGTTTCATGCAAGTACTCAAGTGTTTAGCATTAGATCGACCTCCATGTGCAAGTGGGTTGATCTACTAACCTGTGCACATCTTTTTTAACTCCTCGTAGTCAGTTCCTTGGTCGGCAAGTACGATCGTGGAGCCTTGATATTTAAACACAGCCCTGGAAGATGTAAAATATAATGCCAATTATTTCTCTGACCGCGGATCATTGTCATAAAATGTCGAGCCACAACAGCCGCATTGTGTCAAGCAGAAGAGCATCCCTCGGACGCCCATGCAAGGTGGCACACTTCTGTATCACAAGCAGAATGTCATTCGCTCTGAATACCGAACAAAGGAAATGACTTGTACTCCTCGAGACCTGCTTTAACTGTGCTTTTACGACTGGGGCCGCGAAACAGACTTCATTCACCAGGGAGCAGTGCAACTAATGCTGCACTGCACATGGTTCGGTTTGCTTGCTACACAAAAGCATGTAACAGTCTTTACTCATGATTTATTTCAAATGGCAAAAAGACATGACGTATCTCTCTCTCTTTTTTTTAATAACACAAATGTAGCCTCGTGGGCGGTAACGAGCTGACGAATGATGAATTATTAACGGGACTCCTGGTTATTGTAATTTTTTTTTTTTTTGGTCAACGTAGATGTACATGCGACATGCTCACCAGTTAGTGTCCGTGTTGTCGTCTCTGACTTTGTTGTAAGCCTCTCTGCAAGCCTCTTTATCAATCTGGGTTGTCATTCTGCGGACGGAAAGGACAAAACAAAAAAGGGACAAGGGGGAGTTGTTGCAAGTCGACGTACCCGAAAAGTACCAAACGCATACAAGTGACAAGTCAGACGATTACAGATGTTGCCACAGAAGCCGTTACCCGACGGTCGCGCAAACCGCACAAAAAGAATGATCCGGATCGATTAACGGGGGAGGGGGGCGATGTTCTGGTGTCATTTCCTGTATATGGCCACGAAATGGGCGTTGGTGATGCGAATAAGTCATTCGGTGCGCTGCCTCCTTCCCGTGAGTTTATTTTGAAAACTCACCGGAAATCTCACTGCGGTCAAGCCAGCCTCCACTCGAAAAGTAGCAGTCAAACCAGCCGCCCCTAATTTTGTTCATACTAGGAATTACGGTAATAGGTCGCCAACTCGCAGCGAAGCCACCTTCAAAATAAAAGCTTTCCAATAATACGGACGTCAGTGCTCTTCGGTTTAGGAATGCAACCAGCAAAGTTAATTGGAATCTTGAAAAACATTACATACATACATTAAAAAATTTACTTTATTTGATATCTTAGGACAAATAAATGGTAATGGGCTCCACTTATATAGTGCTTTATCTGCATCATCACAGTGCCCAAAGCCTCACATTCACACACACATTAATAAACCAATGGGCGACTGCTGCCATGCGAGGCACTGCCAGGCCCACTGGGAGCAAATTAGGGTTCAGTGTCTTGCCCAAGGACACTTCGACATGCGGACAGTCGGACCAGGCATTCGAACCTGTTCTACCTACTGACCCAAAGCCACCCCAACATAATCCCATTGGACAAGTCCAGATCTGTGTGACAGACCAGGTTTGATGAAGATCTGATATTGTATTTCAAAATAAAATAAAAATCTCTGAAAACTGCATATGTTGCTTTCATTACCCCTGACTGAAAAAATCTGTAAAATCTTTTTAATGAGATATTGCAACACCGGTCCAGTTCTGGGGGACACTACACCACTCCAGGTCTCCAACAAAAGAGGTCCCATCAAAATCTGATGTGGCTTTTCAAAATAAAATACTCTTGAAATTGGTATATTTCACTGTCATGATCACGGATTTCAAAAATTCTTAAAAACAAATCTCTTAGTTATCACAACACCAGACCAGTTCTGGGGGACACTACACCACCCCAGGTCTCCAACAAAAGAGGTCCCATCAAAATCTGATGTGGCATTTCAAAATAAAAGTCCACTGAAATTGGTATATTTCATTGTCATAATCACGGATTTAAAATTTAAAAAAAGAAATCTCTTAGTTATCACAACACCAGACTAGTTCTGGGGGACACTACACGACCCCAGGTCTCCAACAATATACCAATTTCAGTGGACTTTTATTTTGAAATGCCACATCGAGTTGGCGACCTATTACCGTAATGCCTAGTATGAACAAAATTAGGGGCGGCTGCCTTGACTGCTACTTTACGAGTGGAGGCTGGCTTGACCGCAGTGAAATACCGCAATACTCCAAATTTACGCTTGCTTGCAAAGTAAGTCGTACTCGGCCTCAGTGCTACATGTTCGACTATATCACACTGTGTAGAATGTGGAGCACAATTTCAGAAAATAGCTGTAAAAAAAAAAAAAAAAATCAAGCTTCTGGATTTGTTGTCACTATAAATGCACATTCTGTGTTAGGGACCGTCTACAAATTAGACATACCAGGGTTACAAATGTGTAACAAATCATCCATCCATCCATTTTCATGACGGCTTCTCCTCACGCGGGTCGCGGGTGCGCCGGATCCCATCCCAGCTATCTTCGGGCGGGAGGCGGTGTACACCTTGAACTGGTCGCCAGCCAATCGAAGGGCACATACAAACAAACAACCGTGCACAGTCACATTCACACCTCCGTGGCAATTTAGAGTCTTCAGTCAAAAATAATTGATGTATTCAATGAATAAGACACGACTGTGATCGATTTGGACATTTGAACGAGCTTATATAATGAAGTCAAAAACAAATATTGGAAATAGATAAACATTGCGTCTCTATGAAGCACCCGTAAAATGTTGTTGAAGCTTTGTCGGTCGAATTCATTCCCATTTTTGCTTGATGTACAGCTTCAGCTGTTCAACAGTCCGGGGTCTCCGTTGTCGGTATTTTACGCTTCATAATGCGCCACGCATTTTCAATGGGAGACAGGTCTGGACTGCTGGCAGGCCAGTCTAATACCCGCATTCTTTTACTACGAAGCCACACTGTTGTAACACGTGCAGAATGTGGTTTGGCATTGTCTGGCTGAAATAAGCGTCCATGAAAAAGATGTTGCTTGGATGGCAGCATATGTTTCTCCAAAACCTGTATGTACCTTTCAGCATTAATGGTGCCTTCACAGATGTGTAAGTTACCCATGGCATTGGCACTAACATAGCACCATTTCCTCTTTGGCCCGGAGGACACAACGTCCAGAATTTCCCAAAACAATTTGAAATATGGACTCGTCGGGCCACAGAACACTTTTCCACTTTGAGTCAGTCCATCTTAGATGAGCTCGGGCCCAGAGAAGCCGGCGGCGTTTCTGGGTGTTGTTGATAAATGGCTTTTACTTTGCATAATAAGAGTTTCAAGTTGCACTTACGGCTGTAGCGCCAAACTGTATTTACTGACATTGGTTTTCTGAAGTGTTCCTGTGGTGATATCCTTTTCACAATGTTGGTTTTCGGCCTTGCCGCTTACATGCAGTGATTTCTCCACATTCTCTGAACCTTTTGATGATATTATGGACCCTAGATGATGAAATCCCTAAATTCCTTGCAATTGTACATTGAGGAACATTGTCCTTAAACTGTTCGACTATTTTCTCACGCACTTGTTCACAAAGAGGTGAACCTCGCCCCATCTTTGCTTGTGAATGACTGAGCAATTCAGGGAAGCTCCTTTTCTACCCAATCATGGCACTAACCTGTTCCCAATTAGCCTGTTCACATGTGGGACGCTCCAAACAGGTGTTTGATGAGCATTACTCAACTTTCTCAGTCTTTCTTGCCACCCTGTCCCAGCTTTTTTGGAGCGTGTTGCAGCCATAAAATTATAAGTTAATGATTGTTTGCTAAAAACATTACAGTTTATCAGTTTGAACATTAAATATCTTGTCTTTGAAGTGTATTCGATTAAATATAGGTAGAACATGATTTGCAAATCATTGTATTCTGTTTTTATTGACGTTTAACACAACAGCCCAACTTCATTGCAATTGGGTTTGTAGAACAAAATTTAACATGGAAACCCGGGTTGATGGGTGTGGTCTTTCCCCCCCGCCACAGTTGGCACAAAAAGCCTCAACATCCCTTCTTCTCTTTCTCTCTCCTCCTGGCTAACATCTCGTCAGCTACGGCGCTCAACTCCGGCCAAAACCTCCCCCTTCCCACTTTTTCCATTGTTGCATCACCATGTGGCACAAGCGACCCCGAACCATGACCCCGGACCACGATGGCGGTGAAATCGAACATGTTAAATTTAATTGGAGAACTTTTGGAGACTCCTCTATATGCTCCTTATAGAGAAAAACCTTGATGTAGCCTAATGTAAAAAAACAAAACAAAACAAAAAACTAATAATGTGCACATCTCTACATATGCCCACTTCAACCTCTGATCGCCCAAATATTTTGGATTTTATGGAGGTTAAAGCGTTTTCCTCATCAGAGGACTATCCTGGTGTCCACGCTGTGGCGGCTAAGCGCGGAGCACACAAAAACACATATACACACAAACACACGTAATATACATCATATATTGTTTTGAAGAATTAATATAGTGTATATAAGGCTATATCAGCGACCTCCGGGTCAATTGGTTGTCATGTTGTCTGGAGAAGTCTCCCAGACATCTTCCAGGTGACAGTGCAAAAACATTTTTGTTTCCCGGGTCCCAGAGTCGCCGCGACTAATCAGTCTCGGCAGTCTCGACGACTTCTCCACCAGTAAAATAGGGGTTTAAGCCTTATTCGGGATTAGGGCTTAGTCTTGTTTCTGAAAGACAGGTAAAACGACAATAACAAAAGCATAATTGCACCATATGAAAACCAGAGTAACCAATAACCTTTTTACAATAAGATTCCACTGATATTTTGGGTTCATTTTGACATTGAATTCTTAGCTATAAATGCATTTGGGAAAAAAAAATAATAATTCACGTGATACCGATATGTATTTTTGTAGATCTTAAGCCTGTGTAATTATGATTATGCTGTGGACTTACTCCTCAAGTTTGAGGCCCCTCAACCCTCGTTCCAATCCTCTCAGTGCTGTCATGTCTTCTTCTCTGAGACTGAAGTCAAAAATCTGCACATAACACCACGAGTATGGCAAGATTTTAATACGAGTACATACGATTGATGATTCTTATTGTTCTTTTTTGTAGTTTGAAAACAGGTTGAGTGTTTCTTTTGTAGGTGGTACCCCATATCTCCACACCATAAGTCAGTTATGGCAATAACAATGAGCAGTATAATGTGGACAATGATTTCTTGTTCAGGACATCCTTGGTTTTGTAAAGTATGCCAATGGTTTTTGACAATTTTCTTTTGATATTTTGTATGTGAGGCTTCCAGCAGGCGGTTAGCACATCTGCCTCACAGTTCTGAGGATCGGGGTTCGACACACGCACGCATGTACACACACACGCACGCACGTACACACACACGAACGCACGCACACACACACACACAGTGGTGCAAAAAAGTATTAGTAAAAGTAATAAAAGTATCAGCCACCAATTGTGCAAGTTCTCCCACTTAAAAAGATGAGAGAGGTCTGTAATGTTTATGATAGGTATACCTCATCTATGAGAGACAAAATCAGAATAAATAAATCCAGAAAATCACATTGTCTGATTTTTAAAGAATTTATTAGCAAATTATGGTGGAAAATAAGTATTTGCTCACCTACAAAACAAGCAAGATTTCAGACCTGTAACTTTAAGAGGCTCCTCTGTCTTCCACTCTACAATAGGTAAGCAGCTTGGTGTGAAGAAATCAACTGTGGGAGCAATTATTAGAAAATGGAAGACAAACAAGACCACTGATAATCTCCCTCGATCTGGGGCTCCACGCAAGGTCTCACCCTTTGGGGTCAAAATAATCACAAGAACGATGAGCAAAAATCCCAGAACCACACGGGGGATGGGACGGGACCTAGTGAATGACCTGCAGAGAGCTGGGACCAAAGTAACAAAGCCTACCATCAGTAACACACTACGCTGCCAGGGACTCAAACTTGTCCCCCTGCTTAAGCCAGTACATGTCCAGGCCCGTCTGAAGTTTGCTAGAGAGCATTTGGATGATCCAGAAGAGGATTGGGAGAATGTCATATGGTCAGATGAAACCAAAATAGAACCTTTTGGTAAAAACTCAACTTATCGTGTTTGGAGGAGAAAGAATGCTAAGTTGCATCCAAAGAACACCATACCGACTGGGAAGCATGGGGGTGGAAACATCATGCTTTGGGGCTGTTTTTCTGCAAAGGGACCAGGATGACTGATCCGTGTAAAGGACAGAATGAATGGGGCCATGTATCGTGAGATTTTGAGTGAATACATTGTATTGATAAAGTCAGTTGTTTTTCCATGTCTATTTGGATTTAATAAATCAACATTAAAATCACCACACAGTATTTGCATTTTTTTTTACCATTTGAGTTGCTGAGCATGTCCGCTAGTTTTTCATTAAATAAGTCAAGGCATGATTCTGGTGCTCAGTCTACGCATCTTATAATTACATTTGATGCTTTACTGAAATGTATTTCAAGGGTTAAATATTCCATCATGTCATCTACAGTGTTTGTTAGGCATTCAACCCTACTACATCAAAGAGCTTTATCCACATACAGTACATCCATCCGTCCATCAATCCATTTCCTTAACTGCTTATTCCTCACGGCATGCTGGAGCCTATCCCAGCTGACCTCGGGCGAAAGGCGGACTACACCCTGAACTGGTCGCCAGTCAGTCACAGGGCAACACGGACAACCATTTGCACTCACATTCACACAGTCACTGAGTGGGAACCGAACCCACGCTGCCTGAACCAAAGTCAGGCGAGTGTAGCACTACACCGTCAGTGACACATACAGTACAGTATATCACAATTCCCCCTACCTTCTGTTCTCCCTATTGATTACAAACAATTCATATCCTTCCTGTCCCATGTCACTTATTTTCTCAGTGGCAAGCCAAGTTGCCATCCATCCATCCATTTTCTACCGCTTATCCGAGGCCGGGTCGCGGGGGTAGTAGCTTTAGCAGGGATGCCCAGACTTCCCTCTCCCCAGCCACTTCATCCAGCTCTTCCGGGGGGATCCCAAGGCGTTCCCAGGCCAGCCAAAGGATGTAGTCTCTCCAGCGTGTCCTGGGTCGTACCCGGGGTCTCATCCCGGTGAGACGTGCCCGGAACACCTCACCAGGGAGGCGTCCGGGAGGCATCCGAATCAGATGCCCCAGCCACCTCACCTGGCTCCTCTCGATGTGGAGGATACCTGTGTGAGCATGTACCCTGTTGGCACTGCTTGACCCGAACCTGCATTCCAACCGACAAGGAACCCTGGAAACCTTCCGGCATCCATGATGATACCATATGTGACTTCCATGACATCACAGTCAAAGAAAATAATTTTACCCTCTCCAGCAAGGAACAAATGATGCCAGGGACACTCTATGGACCTTCAGAGAGAGAGTCAGGAAAAGGTCCAGGTTAAAGGAGCTCCAACAGACTCGACCTGCCTCCGATACATTCATAAGTCCCTCAACCTCTGCTTTTGGAACCTTGGTGGTCTTTGTCAACGTCACTACCATGTCATAACATCAATGACAGAATCTCATCTCATCGTCTAGTAGGTAGCACAAGTAGGGCACGATATTTAAAAACCATAAAAACGGATTACAAAAATGTGATCCGTGAACTGTGGCTTAATGAATCTTTGAACTGGGTATGGGCAAGATCAATACGTCACCTTACAGGCCCCCCTGTCGCTCCTCGGGCCTGGTTCCTCCTCTTCTCTCCGTTCCCGCTGCGGTCGCATCTTCCTCTTCCTGTGGGGGAGCCGGGCGGTCCCCTGCGGGCTGTGGGGCCTGCTGTGTGGTTCTTTTTCCTGCCTGGTTTGGGGTGGAGGCACCTCCCACACTCAGGGGCAGGTAGTGGGTGATCTGTCCATACTAAAAACGGAGTCTGAGCCCCTTCTAGCCAGTGCCTCCACTTCACCAAAGCCACCTTGACAGCCACCAGTTCACGGTCAACTCTGTCATAATTTCTCTCGGCTGGAGTCAGTTTTTTAGAAAGATAAGCACAAGGATGTGACTTACCATCCTTGAAACATTTCTGGGAGAGCACTGCTCCTATTCCGGCATCAGACACATCAACTTCCACAACAAACTGCTGTTTGGGATCTGGCAAAGTGAGTACGGGACCGGAGGTAAAGCTTGATTTTAGTTTCTGTAAAGCTGACTGACAAACCGGGTTACACACAAAAGGGTCTGTGTGGCGAGGTAAGATCATGCAAAGGTGAGGCTATTGAACTGAAATTTCTAATGAGCTTTCTGTAGAAATATGTGAACCCTAAGAACCTTTGTACATCCTTGCGTGACGTGGGAGTGGGCCAATTAGTCACCGCATCAACTTTGCAAGGGCCCATTTTGACTTCACCTTGAGCCAGCACAAAACTCAGAAAAGAAACGGACAGTCTTGTGGAACTTACATTTTTCAGCCTTGACATATAGTTCATTCTGCAGTAACCGCTGCAACACAGAGCGGACATGAATAATGTGAGTCTCCTCATCGAGGGAGAATATCAAAATAACGTCCAAATATACAAAAATATACACATTCAACATGTCACGCAAGACATCATTGACAAAGTTTTGGAAAACAGCTGGAGCGTTAGTGAGTCCAAAAGGCATCACCAAATACTCATAATGTCCCGTTGGTGTGTTGAATGCTGTTTTCCATTCACCCTCCCTCCCTTATCCTGACTAGATGATACGGATTTCTTAAGTCCAGTTTGGTGAAAACCTTGGCTCCCTCCAGGAACTCAAAGGCGGTGGAGATGAGAGGAAGAGGGTACCTGTTTTTCACAGTTATTTCATTGAAACCCTGGTAATCGATACAGGGTCGCAGGGTCTTGTCCTTCTTGTCCACAAAGAAAAATCCTACTCCCGCAGGGAATGAAGATGGGCGAATGATCCCGGCTGCCAGTGATTCTTCGACATACTCCTTCATAGCCTTGTGTTCTGGCGCTGAAAGAGAGAACAACCTCCCCCGTTGAGGTGTGGTTCCAGGCAGCAAGTCAACTGCACAGTCATAAGGTCTTCCTTATATGATATTTAGACTCACCGCTCCCGTGCCCTTGTTACCGGCACCGGCAACTTTGACATGACAGTTGCTCACGGAATGACCCAATTGCCCGCAGTAGAAGCACCGCCCTTCCCTCAGCCGGCGTTGACGTTCCTCAGGGGAGAGACGGAACCTGCCCAGTTGCATGGGTTCATCCGTGGTGATGCTAGCCAGTGGATTGAGTCTGGCAGCAGGGGGATCTGCCTCGGTTTGGCTAGTCACCGAGGCTCGTCATCCAAGTCCGCTGATCTCTATCCAGCTCGCAATCCAAAAGCCTTTTGTCGATCTTTATGGCGAGAGCGATGATTGTCCCCAAGTCGGTCGGCAGGTCGAGTGGGACCAAATGATCTTTGACGGCGGGGGATAGTCCTTGAAAGAATGCATCGTGTAGTGCCCTGTTATTCCACTGACTCTCAGCTGCTGGAATGCAAAACTCAATCGCGTAATCTGACACCCTGCGCTTGCCTTATTGTAAGGTGACAAGGTAGCAAGCTGCCTTACGATCTGGTGTGGAATACTGAAAAACTTGCTCCATAGTCTTTACAAAAGAAGCCCACGAATGACACGCGGCGGAATTGTGGCTCCATTCAGCAGTCGCCCACGCCTCCGCATGGCCAGTCAGGTGGGAAATGACAAAAACGATCTTTGCCCGCTCGGTGGGGAAGGAGGCTGCCTGCAGCTCAAAGTGGAGTTCGCACTGAGTGATGAACAGCTTAATTTTCCCAGAATCTCCAGAGAACCTCTCCGGTCGAGAGAGCCGTGGTCAGACAGCAGCGGAGGTGGCAGGTGGCGGCATGGTGACTGATTCACATGGAAACGATGGTACAGTGGTGGCATCGGGTGCTGTGCCAGCTGGTTCCTTCTTATGAACCATATTCATTAGAACTTCAAACTGTGAGGCCACCTGTCTCATCATAGTGTCCTGATGCTCTGACAGTCCCTTTAGATGAAGGTGGAGTGCAGCAAGCTGCTCATCCTCTTCGAGATGCGTTGACCCTGCGCTTGAAGGGCTTTGCCCACCGGGTCTGAGTTTGCTGGGTCCATGTTATGGCCACAAAGGACAGGACCCAAAATGCACGACTCCAATTCAAATGGACAGTTCAAAAAGGTTTGTCATGAACGGAATAATGAGTAAATGTTACACATGCATGTACTGTTTAAAAAGTTCATCATTTGAGGTGTCCTCTGGAGCTGAGAAGGGGTAAGTGTTGGGCGACAAGTTCCTTAAAACTGAAAGTCGTCTCCATAGTAACACAGGAAACACACTGTGCGCTGTAATAGATGCATCGGGAAGTGGATGTAAGGTCTCTTGCCCTTTTAAGGTAGTCCATGTTTTGATAGTTATCCTGCTAGATTTAGCCTTTTAAGGATACAAACAAGGGTGAACCGACTGGTTCTGTAACGCCCTTGGCATCGGCGGTCCTATAAATGCGGAATACTTCTGCGTTTTAACTTTCTTTGTTCCCGTCGGTTAGCGGCAAGGATGTTGACTTAGAAGCTATTTACTATTTGCTATTGCTGTTTACTATTTCTAATGTCAAGAAGTACATATGGTTGTTTTCGGAGCACATCTGTGATGTCTTTTGTTTAAGTATGTTTTCTTTTGTAATATTGCAACAACACCAACAATCGTGATGACTTTGGTCATGATAATTGTGATATGAAATGTTCATATTGTTACATCTTTACATGTGCTATACCTTTGTGTTTTCAAGAATATGGTGGGACTTGTCACTATTCGGGATGACTGCAATACCTTGCTGTACATGGTACCTCAGCAATACCTGTGGAAAATAACATGGTTCCATAAAAATTCTATCATACATTCCCATAAAAATATTATACACCAAGCTGACCTGTGCAGGGCTGCGTTTGTATTTCCTTGCTATATCTGCAATTAATAGGTCATCTCGGAGTTGATGTGGATCGTTGTCTTTTCTGTATTTAATAAGATTAAAAGAACAACAGAAAAGTAAACAGTTCTCTTTGTATAACAATGAAGGCAAGTGTCCTGAGAAGCCGTTTCTTCGCACAGTAAACCGAAGGAGACCTTTGGTTAGGTGTACTAGTTAGTTTTCAATCATCACAAGCATTTTTTATGGGACCAGCTGTAAAGACTTTGAATACGATTTTAATCATCAGTCTATATCCAAGACTTAAAATGATGCCTTACAATGGTGGTGATCTTGCAGGTGAGCCAAATGGGCTGTGAGCTGTCATGGCAATTTTCCTGGATTTACAGAACTCTATCAGCTCAGGCTGTGTCAGGTGTGGATGTAACTCCACCTAGCTCAACAGAAAGAAACGGATTTAATATAGCTCATTGAAAGTCCACTAATATATAGCCATTCCTGATGTACCTGATTGACTGCAGGAGGTACTTTGCAAAAAGGAAGAAGTCTCTTCAACTGCATAATATTGAAGTTGGATACACCGATGCTCCTTACTTTACCTGAAGCTTGCAGTGCTTCCATTCCCTAAAAACAGGACAGATTCAGGAAAGGTTTTGATGAGAAACAAAAGTTTTATTTTGCATTCCTACTTGACTTGACTTGTACTAAGTACGACGTACGAAAAGACTTTGTAGCAGGACTTGTCTGGTTGGCCTATTCTGAACATATACACTACACGCGTACTGTATAATGATTGTAAACAGAATGTCTAAATTTAAAAAAAAAAAAAAAAAAGCATTGCGCCATTAAATATTTGCTTTGATATTTTAAATGTTGGGAAAAGGCATGTGCAGTGTACATGCAGGCAAATAGCAAAGTGTTCTTACCCTCCATACATCTCTACAGTCAATTTCTGAAGTTTCAATCTGCCCATCCTTCCTTTGGAAATGTTCCTCACCCATTTTCTACAGAGAAATTTCAGGGAATTTCCATTTACATTTAATGTTCACAATACAGTAGCTTCACCTTTTTCCTCATTTCCAACAATCGCTAAAATTTCAGTTAAATTCACAGTTACCTGTTTTGATGCCCCTTATTACATACAGTAGTTAATAGTGAATCTATTCTGTTAACTCAGAAAGCATTGATAGGCATGTTCGATCTTTTTCCCTAATATTACACAATACACATCTATTCATATGCTGCTTTAAATTGTAGCCTCAGGCAAAAGATATTCTTAGATTTTGCATGACAAAAATTGGTCTCATTAATAGCTACCTTTGAGTCCAAAAGGGAAATGCATGAGGTAGAGATCCAGGTAATCCAGCTGGAGGTCTGTCAAGGATTTATTGAGGCACAGTGGGATGTCTTCTGGTTTATAATGGGTACACCACAACTAAGGAAAAGTGCCAGACAGAAGGATGAACATTAAAAGTGAGGAAAATAAACACTTAAAAGGCTTAACTTAAAACGTATTTAAAATATAAACATACATGCCATTTGCTCATACTGCTTTAAAGTATACACCAAAAAAAAAAAAAAAAAAAAATATATATATATATATATATATATATATATATATATATATATATATTCTGCATATTCATAATATAAAATGAATAGTGATATTAATTTTTTTTAAATACATCAAATGATCTTACTAATTATGGCATTAGTATTTAAAATGTTTAATTAAATCCAAAATGGCGAAAAAGGTAAATATTAGTTTACACATTGGCGCTGCTCCAGCACATCCATTCACAGGCCACCCACCTTACTGACAATAAACATGTCTTGGCGCCTGATGATGCCCTGCTGTATCTTTGAGCGGACAGCCTTGCCAATCTCCACGTCATTGCCATAACAGAAGGCAGTGTCAATGTGGCGATACCCAGCAGCAATGGCAGCTTCTACTGCACCCTGAAGTGAGGTATGGGGAAGATCGGAGGGCTGCAACAAGACAAGTATATTTAAAGTCAGCATTATTTAAAATTTTCTTCCACCAGTATTTGCTATTATTGGAATAAACTCCACATTTAGTGTAGTTGCAGATCAAGAAGTATGCCTTGAGCATAAAATATTCCTACAGTATATTATAGGTTTATACACGATTATTTCTTTTGTTGCTGAATGCCCTATTAAACATTTATACATGCAGTTGAGGTATTAGGTCTATGATAGTCTTAAGTCTCAACTTCTTCATCAATCCGAACGAAAGGAGACAACACATTTGAGCTTGGTGTCCACAACATCCAAGGGGCATAATCAGCTTCCAATTGTCTGTATTAGATTTTTTTTGTCCAATCAGATTTCAGCTTCTATGTGTTGCCATATCAATGTAATCTGCCCGGGGGCTTCAGAATCTCGACCACTGGCGTAGCACACACTATAAAGACACTATAAAGAATGGCTATATTTCTTGACCAATCGAGTGTCAGATTCACCATTTTCACATCACTCTTTGCCTTCAATCTGGTGCAGAGTCATGGCTGAATTTTCCCATCCTCTGATTAGTTGATCACAACGAACTCATCACACAGAGTGTCCTGCCTTGAACTCAATGAGATTCATTGGAGTTCGCACAGGTGCCTTAAAGACGGATGAATATTGGATATGATTAAAAATTAATATCAAAGCGTGACTTTTCAATAAAAAATGGCCATTGTGAGGACAGTGCATATGGTATGTTTCAACAAGGGTTTATTCGCTTCACTACTAGATCAGCAACAACTTCCGAGTTGTGACTGCTAGCTACAGGTAGCTCTGACTACCCAAAACAACTATAGGAGGAGCAAATGATTATGGAGTTTGTCTATAAAAAGTATGCATTTCTGGTGAGAATGATGCATTTTATTTACATTTTTAATGCATTTGTCATGTTATTGGAACTGCTATATTGTAGTGTAGAGGTTTGTACTTTTTTGGAGGTTATGTATTGGAAGATAAAGGTTTACCCACTGTATATGTCTCTTGCTTGAGTAATAATGGTATAAATCTTCAAATAAGCTTAATTGCCTCGCTCTCTATGCATAATTACATTGCATTTTACTACATTATTTTGTGTCGTGATAGTGGTGTAATTAAGATGTGGCTTTGGACACTTAAGCCCCCACTGAAGGCCCGTTTCCAAAATGCAATGCATGCCACTGATATACAGTAGGTATACAGTTGCATGAAAATACATGTGAACCCTGTGGAAAATGATTGAATGATTGATTGACTGATTTAAAAAAAAAAAAAGAAGTTTTGACTTTTCTATTGTAAAGAAGCAGTGCCCAATGTGAACCATGTCTCGCACAAAGAACACCTTTGATTAAGAATTGTTAACTTGGATGAAGGTGAAGGTCACAAAAGTATCTCGAAAATCTTTGATGTTTATCAGTCAATGGTAAGACAGATTGTTTATAAATGGACAAAGTTCAGCACAGTTGCTACTCTAGGAGCGGCTCTGACTGCAAGAGCACAGTGCTGAATGCACAATGAGGTGATAAAAAAATCCTGTCATCTGTTCAAGACAGAAATTGTTGGCACATGCTAAAAACTCTGCTGACAAATCCAGGACAGGTAAAACATTAAACAAGAATGGATGTAATTGGAGGACACCACATAGGAAGCCACTTCTGTCCAGTTTGAAGTTTACAAAGCAGCACATGGATGTTCCGCAGTGCTATTGACATACTATTGGAAGCTGGAGCTCAAATGGCGTGCAACAAAACTTGAGGTCTTCTGTAGGCATGGGACGACAGTTTACTGAAATAAAAACAAGGCTCAGGCTGATACCCGTCTGGCGACCCTCTCGCATACAGGATTCTGCTCCGACTGACCGAGCCAGGTCCTGAGGCAGACCCACTTTCCCAAAGGGCGGCACCCTTTCTCTTCAAATGGACTCATGCCATTTTAATTAACATTGTACAGCATCTTTGGCATTCAGTTAAAATACACGCATGCCTGTTTACCCACATACTATGTGATAAATATTGACCACTCGACTTCCATTGCAACCTGGTCACCCTGAAAGGGGAATCCCTCCATCTGCGGTCCCTTCTCAAGGTTTCTTCCCTTCTCCCACTTGCCTAATTGGGGGGTTTAGTTCAGCGGATGTCATCAAGCTTTGTCAACTGTGGGCATGTGAAGCCCTTTGAGAACTAAACTGTAATTAAGGGCTATTCAAATAAACTTGACTTGACTATTGTATGGATTGATGATCCAATTCAATCCATCCATCCATTTTCTGTACCGCTTATCCTCACTCGGGTCGCAGGCCTGCTGGAGCCTCTCCCAGCTATCTTCGGGCATGAGGTAGGGTACACCCTGAACTGGTCGCCAGCCAATCGCAGGGCACATATAAACAAACAACCATTCACGCATGCATTCACACCTATGGGCAATTTAGAGTCCTCAATCAACCCACCATGCATGTTTTTGGGATGTGGGAGGAAACCGGAGAAGGGACTGCAAGCACTGAAGGGACTTCAAGCTCATGCACCTGGGATGGGAACTGTGGAGGTTGGTGGCCTAAGGAGCATTGAAAAGAGGGACATGGCCACCTATAACACCTAAACCAAGCGCTGTGCAAACCGCTCTCCAAACCTACGAATTGGGGGCCCCTGTCAGAGACTATATCAGATGGGATGCCATGCCGGCGGAAAATGTGCTGGACCAACAGGTCGACAGTCTCCTTGCCAGATGGAAGCTTGGAAAGTGCCAGGAAGTGTGCAGCTTTCGAAAACCTGTCCACCACAGTGAGAATGACTGTGTTCCCATTTGACGGGGGAAGCCCAGAAACGAAGTCCAGGGCAATGTGTGACCAAGGGCATCTGGGAATGGGAATCGGACGCAGTAAACCAGAGCTTGGTTTAGAGGATGTCTTATTTTGAGCACATACTGTGCATGCAGAGACAAAGGACTGGGTGTCATCTTCCATGGTGGGCCACCAGAAGCGTTGACGGAGGAAGGCCAACGTTCTGCGGATTCCAGGGTGACAGGTAAGTCGCGATGAATGGGCCCACTGCAGCACAAAGGAACTCCGAGAACTAAATCCGGGATTGGCAGGGTTCCAACGAGGACCGGTTTGGCAGGGTAGGAGTCCGTGTTGTCGGTGGGCCGCAAGAGGTGAGCACTGCTTTGCAGTGAGCAAGGGCAGATGGCAGACTGGGGACAAAGAACAATAATTAGGTAGCGGTAACTCACTAGGTCTTCGGGAAGCAAAAACATAGGCAAGGTGGCTCGGCCATGAACTCGACGTAGAGCGTTGATAGTCTGGCGACGAGTTGGAGTCCCACAGCGTCTTAAGAGCAGTCAGGTGTAATTAGGATAACAAGGTGCAGCTGCTAGACTCCAACACGTCAACCCTGCAAAGCACCCATGACACACACACACACAGGCTGAACTCAGGGTGCTGAAAGAGCAGCTCTGACAAAGTCTGGCTCTGGGCTCTGTCAGGAGCAGCTGATCAGCTGACCTGAAATAGGGGTGCAGCAGCTCAGAGAGGTACAGTGGGGCAAGGCCATTCAAAGCATCCATCCATCCATCCATTTTCTAAGCCGCTTCTCCTCACTAGGGTCACGGGCGTGCTGGAGCCTATCCCAGCTGTCATCGGGGAGGAGGCGAGGTACACCCTGAACTGGTTGCCAGCCAATCGCAGGGCACATACAAACAAACAACCATTCGCACTCACAGTCAAACCTACGGGCAATTTAGTCACCAATTAATGCATGTTTTTGGGATGTGGGAGGAAACCTGAGTGCCCGGAGAAAACCCACGCAGGCACGGGGAGAACATGCAAACTCCACACAGGCGGGGCCGGGGATTGAACCCGGTCCTCAGAACTGTGAGGCTGACGGTCTAACCACCGTGCCGCCCCATTCAAAGCAAATAAAATAATTTTAAAATGAATCCTAAAACGAACAGGCAGAACTTTGCTTATGTTCCGGGGGCGGCGGGGGTCATCGCGTCAGAGTGGACCATGTTCCGCGCCTCCATCGCCGAGGCGGCCGACCAGAGCTGTGGTCGTAAGGTGGTCGGTGCCTGTCGTGGCGGCAATCCCCGAACCCGTTAGTGGACACCAATGGTGAGGGATGCCGTCAAGCTGAAGAAGGAGTCCTATCGGGCCTTTTTGGCCTGCGGGACTCCTGAGGCAGCTGATGGGTACCGGCTGGCCAAGCGGAATGCAGCTTTGGTGGTTACTGAAGCAAAAACCTGCGCATTGGACGAGTTCGGTTGAAGGACATTGTTCCTCAATGTACAATTGCAAGGAATTTAGGGATTTCATTATCTACGGTCCATAATATCATCAAAAGGCTCAGAGAATCTGGAGAAATCACTGCATGTAAGCGGCAAGGCCGAAAACCAACATTGAATGCCCGTGACCTTCGATCCCTCAGGCGGCACTGTATCAAAAACTGACATTAATGTGTAAAGGATATCCTCACATGGGCTCAGGAACACTTCAGAAAACCAATGTTAGTAAATACAGTTCGGCGCTACATCTGTAAGTGCAACTTGAACCGCTACTATGCAAAGCAAAAGCCATTTATCAAAAACACCCAGAAACGCCGCCGGCTTCTCTGGGCCCGAGCTCATCCAAGATGGACTGATGCAAAGTGGAAAACTGTTCTGTGGTCCGAAGAGTCCACATTTCAAATTGTTTTTGGAAATTGTGGGCGTCGTGTCCTCCAGGCCAAAGAGGAAAAGAACCACCCGGACTGTTATGGACGCAAAGTTCAAAAGCCAGCATCTGTGATGGTATGGGGCTGTTAGTGCCAATGGCATGGCTAACTTACACATCTGTGAAGGCACCATTAATGCTGAAAGGTACATACAGGTTTTGGAGGAACATATGCTGCCTTCCAAGTAACGTGTTTTTCATGGACGCCCCTGCTTATTTCAGCAAGAAAATGCCAAACCACATTCTGCACGTGTTACAACAGCGTGGCTTCATAGTAAAAGAGTGCATCCTCCTTGACTCCAGTCGATCTTTCCTGCAGCTCAAGACTTCTCCAAAACAGCCTTCTTCTCCCCCATAACATCTCCAAGATTTGCTCAATGTTAACAACCGCAGATGCCGAAACCCTAATACATCCATTCCTTTCTTCCAGATCCGACTATTGCAATGTCCTTCTTTCCCACATACCCCTATACACCAAAATAAAGTGACAACTTTTACAAAATAGTGTTGCCAGAATACTCATTCGCACCAAAAGATTTAATCACATCATCCTTCTCATGTCCGCTGATGTTTTGGATTTGAATTCCAGCTGCTCCGGCTTCCTCCAGCATTCCAAAACCATGCATTATAAACATCCATAAGAGCGAAAAGACGAGATACATATAAATTATATTGACATTTAAATTATTTTGTGTTTTTTATTTTATTTTTTATATTTTGGAGCATATTTTGTATTGGAGTAATCCAAAAGTAATTAAAAGTAATCAAGTTACATTACTTTAATATTATGGTACTTGGATTACGTTACTAATTAAAATGTTTTGACAATTCAAAATTCCAAAATCATTTTACAATTTTGTTAAAACGTCTTAAACATTGGAGAAATACGGTATTACTCTTTGTAGGAGCAAGAACTATACTTATTTTAAATTACACAAAACAAGCTGGCCTAATCCACTGGGATGAATGTCAAACCAGTCTTCACTGTTGGAGATTTTTACTCCGTTAAGGATTATTAATTACCAAGATTTTGTGGGGTTTCTCATTAATATTTGATTTGTAAATAAGCTTTGCTCTGATTTGATTGCTGTTATTCTTGATTTAGATATGGAAAACAGGTTTGCTCTGATTGGTCCTTTGTGATATTACTGCATCTTGCAGCTTATGGCTCGAGTTTGGATCCTTTGAGTGGGGTCTTACTATCATTGTGAAGCAGAATTCCCCAAGCGTTGGATCGTTGGCCCACTAATAGGTAACTTCAGTAGAAAAGGGACGTGGGTGAAAATAAAAAGGAGGGGTATATTTTGAGGTCAAGCTCATCCTCCGCTCCCATTCACTTAAACATAACCAGACGTTTATCGCTCGCGCACATTTTGACAACAGTGACCACAAGCTTCACAATTTCATCCACTGTTACAATATAAATTACAAATATAGTGACGTATTAACTTAAAAAACACCCAAAAATTATACTTTAAATATATTTATATATATTTGTATGCGTTACTTAGTAACGCGTTACCGTCAACACTGGTTACAAAATGCAACATCCTGTATACTTTATAGTCTGAGTTGAGTGGATGGGTACCAAAGTGAAGTGGACAAGTACTTGAATATTAATTGCAGAAATTATGTCACAATGACGGCTATTCCAAATCCACCTGTTTTGCAAGCCTTATGCAGTTTATTGCCTTTTGCATTCAATCGACAAACTGCATATACTGTATGTCAAACTTAAACCATGCTACAGACTCATTTTGACCTATGTTGTGCATAAAAAAAGTAGAAAATTGGTGATTTTGATGGAATGGGACATTTAAAGTCTATTACAGTAGCCATCCATTCATTTTCTGTACCGGTTATCCTCACTAGGCTCGCGATAGGCAGGGTACACCCCTGAACTGGACACCAGCCGATTGCAGGGCACTTATAGATAAACAACCATTTGCACTCACATTCACACCTACAGGCAAATGAGAGTCTTCAATTAACCAGTACAGTATAAATAAGGCAAAATGAAGGGTATAGTGTAAAATGTCCAACTCTTGGTACAGCTCACAAATTTCCATCTCACAACAGTGTATGCAGACATGCACACAATCTATACGCAAAGGAAAGAAAATAATTCAGCCAATGTTTTGATACAAATAGCACATGCACCGTGAAAGCAAGGCAATGACAAATGCGCATGCTTTCTGTTGAGCGCAAGTTAAGGTTACCTTCCATGTCCCCAGACCCAACAGTGGCATTTCTGAACCATCATTCAGCTCTATAAACCTGGACACTTTTGATTCTTCTCTGTAGGTCATTTAACTGGCAGTTGTATGGCTGCACATATTGTATACGACAGTCAAAGCTGCCTTCTTTCTTGTTGCTACTGCTGAGGCTATATCCTTCTGCTTTCTTGGCCGACGTCACTTCACTTTTTGTTGAGCAAACCTCTTTGGTTCAGCTCAACATTATACAATATACTTTATCTGCCTTATCTGCAGAGTTAATAATTGCACGATACCATGCATACACTCAGTGTGTGTTTCAGCACATTACAAAGGTCACTCTGAATTACTAACAGGATTTGAACCAAAAAAAAGGAAATTTCTACGTTCGAAAAGGAGTAGCACAAAGAAAACAAAACTTATCGAATCCTACCCCAAGCTCTACTTCCTTATAATCCCATAGAACATCAATATTGCGCTATAATCATATGACAATATAATAACAATATGTCAGAAATATTAATATATACATGTCCTTATCCCTTTATACAGTACACTGACAATAATACAAGTGATTATATCAGTAAGAGCAGTATCTTGGATTTTAATAAGAAGAAAAGAAAATCAACTTCATCAAACATAAGCAACCATTACAAACACCTAACTCTTTATAATATACTGTATATACATCCATCCATCCATCCATCCATGTTCTGTACCGCTTATCCTTACTAGGGTCGCGGGCGTGCTGGAGCCTATCCCAGCTATCATCGGGCAGGAGGCAGGGTACACCCTGAACTGGTTGCCAGCCAATCGCAGGCCACATACAAACAAACAACCATTTGCACTCACATTCACACCTATGGGCAATTTAGAGTCGTCAATTAACCTAGCATGCATGTTTTTGGGATGTGGGAGGAAACCGGAGTGCCTGGAGCAAACCCAAGCAGGCACGGGAAGAACATGCAAACTCCACACAGGCGGGGCCGGGGATGGACACATTGTCTTTATACATTAGACACTGTCAGGAGCGGGATTTTGAACCCAGGCCTCCATAGAGACTGCAACCTGAATGCAGCGCTCGGCCATCCTGACAGTTCTGTATATAAATATAAATATAAAAATATCCATCCATCCATCCATCCATTTTCTACCGCTTATCCGAGGTCGGGTCGCGGGGACAGCAGCTTTAGCAGGGCCACCCAGACTTCCCTCTCCCCAGTCGCTTCATCCAGCTCTTCCGGCGGGATCCCGAAGCGTTCCCAGGCCAGCCGAAGGACGTAGTCTCTCCAGCGTGTCCTGGATCGTCCCCGGGGTTTCCTCCCAGTGGGACGTGCCCGGAACTCCTCACCAGGGAATCCGATGCCCCAGCCACCTCTCGATGTGGAGGAGCAGCGGCTCTACTCTGAGATCCTCCCAGATGACCGAGCTTCTCACCCTATGTCTAAGGGAGAGCCCAGACACCCTGCGGAGGAAACTCATTTCGGCCGCTTGTATCCGGGATCTTGTTCTTTCGGTCACAACCCACAGCTCGTGACCATAGTTGAGGGTAGGAACATAGATCCACCGGTAAATTGAGAGCTTCGCTTTTCAGCTTAGCTCCTTCTTTACCACAACGGACCGATACAAAGTCCGTATCACTGCAGACGCTGCACCTATCCGCCTGTCAATCTCCCATTCCATTCTTCCCTCACTCGTGAACAAGACCCCAAGATACTTGAACTCCTCCACGTGGGGCAGGATCTCATCCCTGACCCGGAGAGGGCACGCCGCCCTTTTCCGACTGAGGACCATGGTCTCAGATTTGGAGGTGCTGATTCTCATCCCAGCCGGCTGCGAACTGCTCCAGTGAGAGTTGTAGATCACCGCTTGATGAAGCCAACAGAACCACATCATCTGCAAAAAGCAGAGATGCAATACTGAGGACATCAAACCGGACCCCCTCTACGCCTCGAAATTCTGTCCATAAAAGTTATGAACAGAATCGGTGACATTCCCTCTTAGAATCCGTCACCTTATTGCGGTGGAGGTGTTTGTGTGTCCCATTGATACTAGGAGCTAAGTTGTCTGGGGCTTCACGCCCCTGGTAGGGTCACCCATGGCAAACAGGTCCTAGGTGAGGGACCAGACAAAGCATGGCCAAAAGACTCCTATGATGAAAAATATAAGTGGATCGAGGTTTCCATTGTCTGGACGCGGGTCACCGAGGCCTCCCTTCTGGAGCCAGGCCTCGAGGTGGGGTTCGAAGGCGAGCGCCTGGTGGCTGGGTCTGCACCCATGGGGCCCGGCCGGGTGCAGTGCGTGCTGGGCGGTGGCCAAAGGCAGGGACCTTGGCAATCCGATCCCCGGCTACAGAAGCTGCCTCTAGAGACGTGGAATGTCATCTCTCTGGCAGGGAAGGAGCACGAGCTGGTGTGTGAGGTTGAGAAGTTCCGACTAGATATAGTCGGACTCACCTCCACACACAGCTTGGGCTCTGGTGCCAGTCCTGCCGAGAGGGGTTGGACTCTCTTCCACTCTGGAGTTGCCCATGGTGAGAGGTGCCGAGCAGGTGTGGGTATACTTATTGCCCCCCGGCTCGGCGCCTGTACGTTGGGGTTCACCCCGGTGGACGAGAGGGTAGCCTCCCTCCGCCTTCGGTGGGGGGACGGGTCCTGACTTTTTTTTGTGCCTATGCATCAAACAGCAGTTCAGAGTACCCACCCTCTTTGGAGTCCTTGGAGAGGAAGCTGTGTCTTGACTCAGACCTTGGCAATGAGACCTTTTTGTGGGCCATCAATTAGGACTTAACCAACTGATATTCATTTGCATTGACAAGGAGCTGGATTGCTGTTTGATGATTGATAGATTTTTGCTTTTGTCTTGGCTTTGCAGGCCTTTTTGCACCTCCCTTTCTTCATGTGTACAATACTTTTTCCCTGTGTCATTTGACATTTTTACACACAACTTAATTTCTTATTTGTTCTACTTTCTTTGTATGTATGGATTACTTGGGTTGTTCCCAGTATTTGGTGAAATTTTAAGGTCAATAGCACCCTTGGAAGTATATTTAGTGAGAAAAATTGTGACGTGTTAAATACTTATTTCAGCCGCTGTGTGTATACAGTGGGTACGGAAATTATTCAGACCCCCTTAATTTTTTCACTCTTTGTTATATTGCAGCCATTTGCTAAAAGTTGCATTTAAGTTATTTTTTTCCCTCATTAATGAAAAAAGAAAAACTGAAATATCGAACAGCCATAAGTATTCAGACCCTTTGCTCAGTATTTAGTAGAAGCACCCTTTTGATCTAATACAGCCATGAGTCTTTTTGGGAATGATGCAACATGTTTTTCACACCTGGATTTGGGGATCCTCTGCCATTCCTCCTTGCAGATCCTCTCCAGTTCTGTCAGGTTGGGTGGTGAATGTTGGTGGACAGTCATTTTCAGGTCTCTCCAGAGATGCTCAATTGGGTTTAAGTCAGGGCTCTGCCTGGGCAATTCAAGAACAGTCACGGAGTTGTTCTGAAGCCACTCCTTTGTTATTTTGGCTGTGTGCTTAGGGTCATTGTCTTGTTGGAAGGTGAACCTTTGGTCCAGTCTGAGGTCCTGAGCACTCTGGAGAAGGTCATCTCTCTGGCAGGGAAGGAGCCCGAGCTGGTGTGTGAGGTTGAGAAGTTCCGACTAGATATAGTCGGACTCACCTCCACACACAGCTTGGGCTCTGGTGCCAGTCCTGCCGAGAGGGGTTGGACTCTCTTCCACTTTGGAGTTGCCCACGGTGAGAGGCGCCGAGCAGGTGTGGATATACTCCATCGTTTTGGTGGGGGACTTCAATGCTCACGTAGGCAATGACAGTGAGACCTGGAAGGGCGTGATTGGGAGGAACGCCACCCCCTCCTCCCTCGATCAGAACCCGAGGGGTGTTCTGTTATTGGACTTCTGTGCTCATCAGGGATTGTCCATAACGAACACCATGTTCAAGCATTAGGGTGTCCACACGTGCACTTGGCACCAGGAGACCCTCGGTCGCAGTTCGATGATCGGCTTTGTGGTCGTTTCATCGGACTTGTACACTCGGGTGAAGAGAGGGGCGGAGCTGTCAACTGATCACCACCTGGTGGTTAGTTGGTTCCGATGGTGGGGGAAGATGCCGTTCCGACGTGGCAGGCCCAAACGTATTGTGAGGGTCTCCTGGGAACGTCTGGCGGAATCCCCTGTCAGAAGGAGTTTCAACTCACACCCCCGACAGAACTTTGCTCATGTTCTGGGGGAGGCGGGGGACATCGAGTCCGAGTGGACCATGTTCCGCGTGTCATGAACGGAACAGAGGATAGGACCCAAAAATGCATGACAGAACGCAGCATAAAAGCTCAACATCTTGCCTGCCATCTGCCAGTGGATTTACAGCTTTCTGACGGGCAAATCACAGCAGTTGAGGCTGGGGGACACCACCTCATAAACATGCACCATCAGCACCGCGGCCCCCCAAGGATGTGTCTTCTCTCCGCTAATCTTCTCTCTCTTCACAAAATGACTACACCTCAACACACCCGGCTGTCAAACTTCTTAAGTTTGCAGGAGTAGCTTTTGAGGAAGCTGTTGAGGCAGTTCTATACCACAGTCATTTAATCGGTTCTGTGTTCATCCAATACAGTTTGGCGCTGCTGCAAAGAAGGACAAAATCACACTGCAACAGATAGTTAAGGCTGCTGAAAAATATATATCCGTACCTACCTACCCACTCTTGAGAAGACCTGGGACTAGGACTAAGACAAGGGCATGCAAAATCCTTTTGGACTCCCCACATTCTTGCCAGTACCGATTCCAGCTCCTTCCCTCAGGTAGGTGCTAATGATCAGTGCAAACATTCCACCAGCTTCTTCCCTCTTGCCATTAACCTCTTAAACAGTTGACCTACAATTTAATTGTAACATCAATCAATCAATAAATTTTTACAGATTTCTGTCGGGACACTTCTACATTATTCGTACACTCACTGTTTTATTGTCACTGTACCAGTTCATTGCACTATTAGTCACTTTAAATTGCTCTAAATGCTTGAGGACTCAACATCATTTGCACAATTGCCATTATATCAGCATCACCACTAGTGGTACACTTTCATTGCTCAATGACTCTCCAGACACGTGTCTATGTATATGTATATTTTGTCATAGTGGCTGTTTGTTGTCATACTAGAGTTGCTCCAATTACCGGCGACAATTTCCTTGTGTGTCTTGCAGCATACTGGGCCAATAAAGCTGATTCTGATCACGGAAGGAAACGGCATTTATGGATTTCCGTTTCATGTTGTAGCTCTCACTCGAACATCACGATACGACGGAAGACCATTCCCGCCAGTTAAATAAATAAATGTGTGTTTTTTTTTAATAGATGGGAAAACCGTTTTTGCCGGTGATTTGTTTTTTTTTTTTTTACTAAAAAGCAATTCTGTTTCAAATGTTGTAATTAAATAGCTATGTCAGCTATAATTTTCCATCGTAATGCATACCTGGCAATACAATATAATTTTAAAATGCCAACGCGAGTTGTCCAATAAATACATATACGATAGATCACGTGGTATTGTAACTGTGGCGGAAATGAAAGTTGACTCGCAACACCAGCGGATCTCCACCGAGAAAGGTAATGAGAAAGTTTCAATTCTAATCATGGTTCGTGTGTGAATACGCGCACGTTATTCTGTAACAAGTGGGCAACCACTAGGTCAACTATCCCTCTTACCAGACGCTTAGTCAGAGCCGGTTTTAGGCACGTATTTTCTCTAAAGCCCTACAAAGCTTGCTGCTCGCTAACAGTTAGCTTCTTACAGGTAAATATTCGAACGTTAGTCATATATACCGGAAAGGCCTTTGATTTCCCCTTCAAAACAAATGTCCAGGTAGCGGTTACAGCAACATTATTTCAATTGTTCTGGAGCAAATGATATCGCTTTACTCAGAATAAAATTATATATGTAACGATTTTTATATCTGGATAGCATTCTTTACGGTAATATAAACAAGTTCCATGTAAGAATACATATATGTTGTGATTTTTGAAAAACGTATCGGAAGTGTGTATGCCTTCTGTGCTTTCTCTTTATGCAAAGGAACGCCTTTATCTTTCTTCCGTGTTTATTTTATGCGCAACAATCAAGGGTATTTAAATTACGCAGCATTGAATTCATGTTAGGTTGGATGGGTCAGTCATCCCCGTAACATTTACTCCACACTGCGTATTTGGAGTCACTTAACACTGCGCAGTCGTTTAGCTTGTAATCACTTCGTAATCTAAAGAAGTGTGTTTTAGTTGCGTAAACGTTACCCTGTTCGTCCTAAACCAGGAATACACTGGAGGTAGTTGGTTTGGAACGCAACTATTTTCAATTAGTTTTAGCAGCACGTCATCCTGGCCTTTGTGGATGTGCCAGTCGCAGTCACCTTGGCACTGCAGCAAAATATGTTTCACTGATATTGCAGCGTAATTTCTTTCTCACTTGTTGGGATTTTTTTAAAGTTCAACTAGACTGGCGATGTATTGATGTACCAGTCAGTATGTTGCATATCTAGCCTTGCACAATGGGATGTTGTAAACCTTGTCTCAAGGTTTTTACACTGTATCGCATAAGGTCAAACACGTGGTCTTTGCTTTTATGGAGACGATTTAAGACATTTGGATGGTCTGCTTTCTTCTTTCCATGATCAAGTGAAAATGTGACCGTTTGTGTTTCAGTGCTGTGATGTCATGGCAGCTGCCATTGTGACCAGACCTGGTGTCCGCTCGACTGAGAAGTCGCAGTTGATTTTAAAAGGTAATAACCTCTTAATTTTTCTTCAAATTAAAATATGTAACACAAGAGAATTAGATAAAAGATGGAGTTGTTGCTGTATAGATCCACATTCAGTGTTGTGTTTAAAAATGTTAGGTAGCAGCCAACCAGCTATCAGTCAAGTAAGTTTACTCTGATCTTCCAACCAGTTTGTGGAAGAAGTAGGGATGACCAAATTTATATCACCAGCCACCTCATCCAGTTCAACAGTGATACACTGAAGGAGTTTCTTGTCTAGCTCTCTTGAAACGGCTTTCTTGTCCTCCCTGCTTACGCCTTGTGGAGGAAACATTTTGCGTTTCAGCTCATCAAGCCAATTTTAATATCTCACAATGACAATCCAAGTAAATACAAAATACAGTTTTTAAATGAAAATGTTTTCATTACCACTTGCACCTTACAGATCATAATAGATCAAGAAACTGTATGCACCTTTTTATAAAACAACTTGCGTATTTATAAATCATTTTTAATCTACACAAATTTGGAAATGTTAGAAGTCATCACACCATAAAAACTAAAGTGTAAACCTTTCTGAATGAAAGTGTAGCTATGGCTGGCTTTACACGATCAGGATTTTTGGGGCCGATCACCGAGTTTAAAAAAAAAAAAAAAAGAAAAACGATCACCGATCCGATCACAAGATGGAGGAATGTGTCTATTTAAATGGCCTGTTAATTTACTGTATATACTTGTGTACTATTTATGCCAGTGAGGCATAGTGACAGACAAAACAAATGAATGGTCTTCTATCAGAATCAGAATCATCTTTATTTGCCAAGTATGTCCCAAAAACACAAAGAATTTGTCTCCGGTAGTTGGAGCCGCTTTAGTACGACACTTACACTTTTGAGACATTGAGAAAAACAGTCACTCAGGAATAAAAGGTTACCAGTTATATGGTAATGCCGGTACAATGTATATATATTTTTTCCTTGACAATTGTGCACAAATATGCAGAGTCCTCTAGCAATTAGAGCAGTTTGAAATGACTAATAGAACAATAGTCCGGTGCAAGGGGCGCCAAGACTTCAAGAAATTGATGCAGTTTAAAGTGACTTGTGGTGCGATAATCTGGGACAATGTTGATTGTGCAAATGTTGCAGATGCTACTCAGGCACATGAGTGGCCAGGATTGGTCAACAACAGATATGCAAATAGTGTAGCGTGGCGAGACTACTACAGTGAGTGCACGACTAATATATAATTGGCCCCACAGAAATGTGACCACAAACTCAAGACAAAAAAAAATTGGCAGCATGTTGCAATGAAATTGTAGGTTAGCTGTTTAAGAAGTTGATTGCAAGAGGGAAGAAACTGTTGGAATGTCTGCTAGTTCTAGTTTGCATTGATCGGTAGCGCCTACCTGATGGAAGGAGCCGGAAGAGATGTCAGGAAGTAAATACAGTAATGAATGTATCCACTTTTTGTGACATTTTTGTTTGTTGGTGTGCCGTGAGATTTTTCAATTGTAAAATCTGTTCCTTGGCTCCATAGAAGTTGGAAATCAGTGCTCTAGTCAGATCGTGTATTCTACTCAGTCAGGTCAAACCAACATTACATGATAGAAATAATGGGTGCTAACTTACTGAAATTAAATTACTTTATTTTTAATTAAATGACTTCACCCACACCAAAACTTTGGTACAGCTCAGATAGATGGAGTTCTACTGAAAGTACAACATAATATTTAAGAGATGATTAGCAGATTCTCGAATTAAAGTAGAACTTCTAACACCTGATAAAAAAAGAAAACTGAAGTAAATCTAACTAATCTTAGCCGTTTTCCTTGCCCCACTGTAGATGATACGTTGTTAAAATGGGGTTGGGGGGGAGGGAGCTCTGGGTGACTAAATCACAAAACATGCATTATAAATTGGAGTTAACACAACAAAAGTCTGCTAAAGGCTACCGCACACCGAGCGATGGAGCTGAACCCGACTGAATTGTCGCCGCAGTGTGCTTAGGCCAACTGTTTTTATGAGTGGCCAATCAGTTGGCCACTGTTTTTGCATCGCCGGCGTACATCGTCGCAACGTCGCAGTTTACATCCAATCAAAATGAATACAAGCTTTCACTCACGCTGAAAATATATTTCCGGGTTTTTACGCAAGCGAGACACCAAACGGCCGCCGCGCTGCCCCAAGCCATATAATTGGCGTATATAAAGCATCAAATATTGTCTTTTACATCAATACTTAACAATATTCATCATGTATTATGTGCCAGTGGATGAAAAAGCGATTCCTGTGTATGCGAACGGCATGTACCTCGCTGGGTACGTTCAAATGAATGGAGTCAGCGAGACTCCTTTAAAATATCCACACGCACGGTTTTACTCTCACCTGTGTCCACTGTCTTCAGCAACCAGCCTCTTCCTTAACTACTAATCTAACTTTTTGTGCTTTAAGAAATGTGATGAAGTACAATATACTGTTTATAAAGTATCTAATGCCGATACAGGCTCGCTATTCATGGCGTCCATATAGCCAAATGCTCAATCTGCGGGGCCACGTCCGCAACTCTGATTAGTTTTATGCGATGGCGCGGTACAATTGGGTTCGACCTCCATCGTGCAGTGTGCGGCAGGTCTAACATGGTTAGTCTGATTAGCGCGCGAAGGTTCTGCTGCATAGAATGCTAACAAATGGCAACATTTTGAAAAACTAATTTTTAACACATTTTTAGCAACATTTGTATTCCCAAAAACATGACTCGTAAACACCTTAGATCTTTACGGGATGTGTTCTACCACAAATAATGACTTACAGCATGGGCCAAGACTTAACCAGACACTTGTAGTTCTTCAGCCATGTCAATGAACAATGAAATTAGCTCAAGAAAAAGCTGACGTATAACACATTTCACCACTTGGGGGTGCTAAAGGTCAAGATAAATCAAATGCAGATGAAACATTACTACAACTAAACCCTTACAGATATAAAGTGTTATCACTGAAATCGCTTACCACTTTAGCAAATGACAGTTGAAGAGGCTGTGGCAGACATGAATTCAGTGTGGCACACACAACAATGGGGAAGTTTGACCCAACTAATTGGTTACACTCGGAAAAATAACCCAAGAAATTTGACCCAAAGCAAACAACCCAGGAATTGGGTGAGCAAAGCGGACATATAACCCAAAAAATGGTAAATCTCAGAATAAGAAACCAGAAATTTGACCCAACACAAACTACCCAGGAATTGGGTTAATGAAATAACCCAGCATGCATCAAATTAGCTTGTAGCCGACATCTAACTAAGAGGCAAAGCAAATTTACTTATATAGCGCGTTTCATACATAAGGACACACACATCATACAATGTGCTTTACGTGATTAGAAGAATTTAAAAAGAAAGAAAAAATGGTGCATGATTGTTCGCCCAACCAGTCTGCATGTGCTTTGTGGACTTGGGGAAGGCCTTCGACCTTGTCCCTTTGGGAGTCCTGTGGGTCGTGTCGCATGAGTATGGGGTTCTCGATCCCCATGATATGGGCTGTTCGGTCCCTGTATGACTGCTGTCAGAGTTTGGTCCACGTTTCTGGCAGTAAATCGGATTGGATTCTAGTGACGGTTGGACTCCGTCAAGGCTGCCCTTTGTTGCAGGTTATGTTCATAACTTTATGGACACAATTTCGATGCGCAGCCGAGGCACTGAGGGTGTGATGATGAGATGTGGTATGTACTGTGTGTGCGTGGTATCCATCCGTCCATTTTCTGTACCACTTATCCTCACAAGGGTCGCGGACGTGCTATAGCCTATCCCAGCTGACTTCGGGCGAGAGGCGGGGTACACCCTAAACTGGTCGCCAGCCAATCGCAGGGCACATATCAACAATCAGCCATTCACACTCACATTCAGACCCATGGGCAATTCAGCGACTTCAATCAACCTACCACGCATATTTTGGGGATGTGGGAGGAAACCAGAGTACTCGGAGAAAACCTACGCAGGCACCGGGAGATCATGCAAACTCCACACAGGCGAGACCGAGATTTGAACCACGGTCCTCAGAACTGTGAGGCAGATGTGCTAACCAGTTTTCCACCGTGCCACCTGTATAGTGTGTGTGTGTTATATATTATAACTTTACAACAAAGAGGAATTTTCAAGCACAAAAGCATAGCATGTAAATTATGTAAAAATTAGTTAAGAAATACATAAGGTGGGTTCTTTTTTTGTTTTGTTTTTGAAAAGAATTGCATTGTGCATTTTCTTTCTATGGACCATGCATGTGAAGTGTTGTAAAACAGTAAAATGTTCTGCCAGTAATTCATGTCTTCTTTGTGGTAAGCATTAAGGTTCTGAAAAACGAAGTTATTCATGATCCATCCATCAATTTTCTGAATTGCTTATCCTCACTCGGGCTCATGTAGTGCCCAATTCTCCCAGCAGATGGTCTCAGCGCTACACCTCAGTTAAACGGCTGACCTGTTTCGTCGTGTGTCATGCCATATGCACTTGCTGTGCTGTGGATGTGTGTTCATTTCTACACATTTGGAACATACAGGTGAATAGTCTGGTGTGTAAAAGTGTTAATATGAAAAATACTGCAAACCTTTTATGTGTAAAAGACACAACCAACATTATACTTTTGAAATGTTCTGTTTATTATTTCAGTCTTACAATATTAAAAGGAAAAAAAGGGAGGAAGCAAAACGCTTCTCCATCTGGCAATCTAATGGATGAGTCTGGGTTTGGTGGTTTCCAGGAGAACGATACTGACTGACTGACTGAATTGTGCCACTTGTAATGTATGTTGGAGGTGGGATTATGGTGTGGGGGTTGTTTTTCAGGAGTGGGGTTTGGCCCCTTAGTTACAGTGAATGGCACTTTGAATGCTTCTGCATACCAACAGATTTTGGACTATTCCATGCACCCATGTTTGTGGGAACAGTTTGGAACTGGCCCCTTCCTCTTCTAACAAGACCAGTGCACAAAGCAGGGTCCATAAAGATATGGATGACATAGTCTGTTGTGGATGAAATTGACTGGCCTGCATAGAGTTACGGCCACAACCTGACAGAAAGCCTTTGGGATGAACTGGAGTTTCTCGCCCAACAAAAGTGTGTGACCTCAAATGCGCTTCTGAAAAAATCATGAATTCCCCAAAACACACTGCAAAACCTTGTGGAAAACCTTCCCAGAAGAATTTAAGCTGTAATAGTTGTTGAGGGGGGACCAATGTCATTTTAATGGGAGTATGTGACATCACTTAAATTCATATCTGAGTCAAGACAGGTGAGTGAAAACCTTTGGGGATACACACACACACACCTAAACCTAATAACTGGTTGGGGCATCCTCACCAGCAACCACTAAAATCAAACATTTTCTATAACTGGCAATGAGTGTCTCACATGGAGATATTCCTTGCAGAATTGTTTGAATTCAGCATTAACGGCCTTTTTAAAGGTTATGCCACTGCATTTCAATCGGCTTCAAGTCTGGACTTTGACTATGCCACTCCAAAACCTTCACTTTCTTTTTTTTAAGCCATTCAGAAGTTGACTTGCTGATGTTTTGTGGATCAAGTGCGCTTCAGCTTGAGGTCGCAAACTGTTGGCTGAACATTCTCCTTCAGAATTATCTCATATACATATTTATACACACACACAGAGCGGCTGAAACAAGTATTTAACACGTCACCATTTTTCTCAAATATATTTCCAAAGGTGCTATTTACATTAACATTTCACCAGTTGTTGGAAACAACCCAAGTAATCCATACATGCAAAGAAAGTAGAACAAACAAGCTCATAAATTAAGTTTTGTGTAATAATGTGAAATGACACAGGGAAAAAGTATTAAACACGCCAACTGGTATTTATTTAATACTTTGTACAAAAGCCTTTGTTTGCAATGACAGGTTCAAGACTCCTCCTGTATGGAGAAACTAGTCACATGCTTTGCTGTGGTGTGATTTTGGCCCTTTCCGGCACACAAGCACTCTTCAAATCTTTGAAGGTTCCGTGGGCTTCTTTTCTGGTCCTTGATTTTCTGTTCTTTCCATAGAATTTCGGTTAGATTCAAGTCAGGTGATTGGCTGGGCCATTCTAGCAGCTTTATTTTTTTCCTTTGAAACCAATTGAGAGTTTCCTTGGCAGTATGTTTTGGATCATTATCCTGCTGAAATGTCCACCCTCATTTCATTTTCATCCCCGTAGATTGCAGCAGATTCTCGTCAAGAATGTCTCGATACATTTGCCCATTCATCCATAATATGACGTTCACCAGTACCATTTTCTGAAAAGCAGCCCCACACCATCATATTTGCACCTCCGAACGTCACTCTTGGTATGGTGTTTTTAGGGTGATGTGCACTGCCATTTCTCCTTCAAACGTGGTGTGCGTTATGGCATCCGAACAGTTCAATTTTGCTCTCATCCGACCATACTATATTCTCCTAGTATTTACCTGGCTTGTCCGAATGTTGTTTAACAAACTTTAAACAAGTTTGACATTATTATTATTATTTTTTTACAGCAATGGGGGTCTCGTGTGGTGAGCGTGCATACAGGCCATTGCAGTGGAGTACATCACTCACTGTTTTCCTTGTGACAACAGTACCTGCTAATTCCAGCTCTTTTTGAAGCTCTCAACATGTGGTCCTTAGCTTTTGGACCACTCTGATGATTATTCTTTGAACTCCTTTGTCAGAAATCTTGCAAGGAGCACCTGATCAAGGCAAATTTATGGCGGTATGATTAGCTTTCCACTGGGGTATTATGGCCCAAACCGCGCTCACTGGAACGTTCAGAAGCTTAGCTATAACCATTGCCATCGTTATTTTTTGCAACAATTAGTTTGCGATGGTCTTGAGACAGCTCTCTGCTCTTACCCATTATAAGATGTGTCTTGACTCAGAGACCTTGGCAATGAGACCTTTTTGTGGGCCATCAATTAGGACTGATCCAGCTGGTATTCATTTGCACTTTCAAGGGGCTGGATTGATGTTTGACTATTGATTAAATGTTAGGTGATGTCTTGGCTTTCCATGCCTTTTTGCACCTCCCTGTGTCATTTCACATTTTTGCACAGAACTTAATTTCTGAGTTTATATTCTAATTTCTTTGTATGTATGGATTACTTGGGTTGGGTTGAAATTTTCAGTTCAATAGCACCTTTGGAAGTTTATTTAGTGAGAAAATGGTGACGTGTTAAATACTTATTTCAGATGCTGTATATGTGTGTGTGTGTGTACACAGACCCTTTCCAAAAAAATTTAATATCATGGAAAAGTTTATTTTTTTTTCCATAATTCTATTCACAATGTAAAACTTTCCTCGACATAATTCGTGCTTCCAGCTCATAAAACTCATGAAATCAGGAGTTCAAAATAATAGAAAACTGTGAAGAAATCAGCCCAAATTTTGTAGGCCATAAATGTTTTAAACTGAGTGTCAGACATTAATCGACTAAACTCAAAGTACCTGCAGGTGTTATTAAATTGCTTCAGTTTGTTTCAATTGTATCAGTTGGATTCAATATTCTTTCTATGAATAATAGCTATCTCACATGAACAAAAGCTAGCACCCCAAAATTGTGTGAAATCGCGTATTTAATATGCTGAAAAATCAGTGATCTTTTAGGGTGTCATCAATTAAAATGACAGAAGAAACAAAGGAAAAAGGTGGGCACGTTCCACATCCTTGCAAGCCTAATGAACCCATGCAGTCATATACCGTTGCTTTGCATTCTGAAATGAAAACAACAGCTATAGCACTCCAAAATTATGTTCCATTTAATATGCTGAAAATTCGCTAATTTATTAGGGTATCACTGATTAAAATGGTAAGCATAGCGCGGTGGCTGCGAGACTCCTCGTCATAGCCAAGCAATCATATATGATTGCACTCTCACATGAACACATCGAAAGCACCCCAAAACTATGTTCAATCGCAAATTTATTTCGCAGTCAAAGATTGAAATGGGAGAATACGGTATGATGGCCTTCCGTGCCCATCGAAGTCCAGCCTTGCATATCAAGTGTCCCTTAGCGGTGCATAAAAGTCCTGGTCTGCCGAGCCCCATGACCAAACAAAACAAATGGCCACAAATTTGCAAATCAGCTCAGTTTTTCCCCCTGAGTTACTCACTGGGGGTGGGGGGGCGGCTCCGGTCTATGGTGCATGGAGACGAAGGGGGAAGTGCGCCGGCATCCAAGTTAAGCTCCGCAACAGAGGATACACAAATTAATTTTACCGTACTATTTTCACTTGTCGACTAAAAACATATTCAGCCTTTAATATAAGCAACAATGACACCCTAGGCTTGCTTGTGAGCCAACCAAGTATGTTAACTAGTATGGGGAAATCAGACAAGCTTCTGGTGTATATGTCACAGTTTGGTTTTGACCAAAATGTGAGTGGGCCAAGCTCTATTAAAAGCCATCATAAAAAAGGGCTTCAAATAAAAAATGTTTTTGGGGGGGAATTCGTTCTACATAAAATATTTTTAGGTCCACAACCACAACGTTCCAAGCGGACCCTCACAATACGTTTGGGCCTGCCAGGTCGGACCAGCATTTTCCCCGTCCATCGGCGCAAACTCACCACCAGGTGGTGATTGAGCCCGTGTTGATGTATGAGGACTATATGGTACCCACCATTGAGGTCTTGCACGCTGCCAGAACTAAGACTAGGGCGTGCAAAATCCTCTCGGACCGTCTGCACTCCGGTCACCAGCTCTTCCAGCTCCTTCCCTCAGGTAGGCGCTACCGATCAACGCAAACTAGAACTATTAGACATTCCAACAGCTTCTTCCCTCTTGCCATCAACTTCTTAAACACCTAACCTATAATTCCATTACAACAAGCTGGAAATTTTTTGACTTGAGTTCGTTGTCACATTTCTGTGGGGCCAATTATGTATTACTCGTGCACTCACTGTAGTTGTCTCGCCATGCTGCACTATTTGCATATACTGGCCACTCATGCCAGAGTAGCATCTGCTCCATTTGCACACTGATTGAGGAGTATCTGTAACATTTGCACAACCAACATTGTCCCAGATGATCGCACTACTCGTCACTTTAAACCGCATACACTCCTTGAAGTCTCAGCGCCCTTTGCACAATGGTCATTGCACCGGACTATTGCAATATTAGTCATTCGAACTGCTCTAAGTGCTAGAGGACTCTGCATCTTTTTGCACAATTGTTTTTTGTCAATGTCTTTATGTCTCCAAAGTGTTCTGTAAAGTGACTGTCTGTTGTACTAGAGCGGCTCCAACTACCGGAGACAAATTCCTTGTGTGTTTTGGACATACTTGGCAAATAAAGATGATTCTGATTCTGATTCTGATGATGGAGAGACGAGCCGACGAGATATAGTCTGGCTCGCCTCCACACACGGGTTGGACTCTGGTACCAGTCCTCTTGAGAGGGGTTGGATTCTCTTCCACTCTGGAGTTGCCCACGTTGAGAGTAGTTGTGGGTATACTTATTGCTCCTCCGGCTCGGCGCCTGTACATTGGGGTTCACCCCGGTGGATGAGAGGGTAGCCTACCTCCGCCTTCAGGTGGGGGGACGGGTCCTGACTGTTGTTTGTGCCAATGCACCAAACAGCAGTTTAGAGTACCCACCATTTTTGTGCTCACGTGGGCAATGACAGTGAGACCTGGAAGGGCGTGATTGGGAGGAACGCCTCCGCCCCGATCAGAACCTGAGTGGTGTTCTGTTATTGGACTTCTGTGCTCATCATGGAATGTCCTTAATGAACACCATGTATAAGGGTGTCCACACGTGCACTTGGCACCAGTATACCCTAGGTCGCAGCTCGGTGACCGACTTTGTGGTTGTGTCATTGGGCTTGCAGCCACACGTCTTGGACACTCGGGTGAAGAGAAAGCTGTCAACGGATCACCACCTGGTGGTGAGTTGGCTCCTATGGTGGGGGAAGGTATTATGAGCGTCTGCTGGGAATGCCTCGAAGAATCCCATGTCAGAAGGAGTTTCAACTCCCACCTCCGGCAGAACTTCACCCACGTCCCAGGAGATGTGGGGGACATTGAATCCGAGTGGACCATGTTCCGCGCCTCCATTGCTGATGCGGCCGACCGGAGCTGTGCCCGTAAGGTGGTCAATGCCTGTCGTGGCGGCAATCTCCGAACCTGTTGGTGTGGACGCCAGCGGTGAGGGATGCCGTCAAGCTGAAGGAGTCCTCATGCAGCTTTGGTGGTCGCCGATGCAAAAACTCGGAAATGGGAGGATTTTTGTGAGGCCATGGAGAGAGACTTCCGGGCCGCTTCGAGGAAATTCTGGTCCACCATACAGTGTCTCGGGAGGGGGAAGCAGTGCACCATCAACATTGTATCGTGGGGATGGGGCGCTGCTGACCTCGACTCGGTGGGGAGAAGACCTCCTCAATTCCACCGACACGCTTACCCATGAGGATGCAGAGTTCCAGCTCTACACCCTCGGCAGGGTCCTCGATGGTGCAGGGGAGTTCGCCCAACCAGTATACATTTGTTTTTTTGGACTGGGAGAAGGTGTCCCTCAGAGAGTCCTTTGGCGGTTTCTTCAGGAGTGTGGGGTACCGAAACCCCTGATATGGACTGTTCGGTCCCTGTACGACCATTGTCAGAGTTTGGTCCGCATTGCTGGCAGTATTTCGGATTCGTTTCCGGTGAGGGTTGGACTCTACCAAGATTTCCCTTTGTCACCGATTCCGTTCATTACTTTTACGGACAGAATCTCTCGGTGCATCCGAGGCGCACAGGGGGTCTGGTTTGGTGGCCTCAGTATTGCATCTCTGCTTTTTGCAGATCTGTTGGCTTCATCAAGCCGTGATCGCCAACTCTCAGCTGGAGCAGTTTGCAGCTGAGTGTGAAGCGGCTGGGATGAAAATCAGCACCTCCAAATCTGAGACCATGGTCCTCAGTCGGAAAAGGGTGGCGTGCCCTCTCCAGGTCCGGGATGAGATCCTGACCCAAGTGGAAGAGTGCAAGTATCTTGGGGTCTTGTTCACGACTGAGGGAAGAATGGAACGGGAGATCAACAGGCGGATTGGTACAGCATCTGCAGTGATCCGGACTTTGTATTGGTCTGTTGTGGTGAAGAAGGGGCTAAGCCAAAAGGTGAAGCTCTCAATTTACTGGTCGATCTACGAGCCGACCCTCACCTATGGTCACGAGCTGTGGGTCGTGACCGAAAGAACAAGATCCCAGATACAAGTGGCCAAAATGATTTTCCTCCGCAGGGTGGCCGGGCTCTCCCTTAAAGATAGGGTGAGAAGCTTGGTCATCCGGGAGGGCCTCAAAAGTAGAGCTGATGGTCCTCCACATTGAGAGGAGCCAGATAAGGTGGCTGGGGCATCTAATTAGGATGCCTCCCGGACACCTCCCTGGTGAGGTGTGCACATCCCACCGGGAGGAGACCCCGGGGACGACCCAGGACACTGACTGTCTCCCAGCTGGCCTGCGAATGCCTCGGGATCCCCCCAGAAGATCTGGATGAAGCGGCTGGGGAGAGCGAAGTCTGGACATCCCTGCTAAAGCTACTGCACCCTCGACCTGACCTCTGCTAAGCGGAAGCAGATTGATGGATAGAACTCTGGAATAAGTGCCAATTTTCACTGCAATAAAGTCGTCCTCTAATTTGTTCATAGTGGTGTCAGCGAAGCCTCAGTCTCCCAAGCTGCCAACCCGTCACTCTCGGCTCAGCTCCTTTGTAGAGGTGACTGCAGACGGCCTGTCCAGTGAAACCAAAAAGACAGCCAAACGCAGTGGACACGAGCTGCAGTGGAATGAAGACCTCACCCTGTAAGAAACTATAGATCATCAAACTCAAAGAGTTCAATAGATATAACAAAGCATTGTAAAAATTTGAAGAATCTTAAATTACCTTTAACTGACATTTCTTATTAGAAAAAGAAATTTATTTGCATGTTAATGCTTCTCAACCATTGCAAGTTACCACTGCGCTGTTCTGTTTTGTACTGTCTTGACCTAATTTTGTTTTGTTTTTGTTTTACATTTTACAGAAATGTGACACCTCAGAGTCGTCTGGATCTGAAGCTGTGGAGCTGCCACACTCTGAGGAAAGAGTTACTGGGCAGTGCTACAATAGATATCCTGGACACATTGCGCATGCACAATGGCAAGAGTAAGGTCACAGTTATGAACTCGTGCACACTTCAATTCTCACATAGATGTGTGTATGTGTATGTTTATCACTCACACATGCGCAACAAACACTCAAGGATCCAAGAGTGAGAGCAACAACTGGTCAGCATGGGCTATGGTCTTGTACCAAAAAATGGGAGCAACATTGCTCCACAAACTGGAATCTGCAATGCACTTTGAGAATAAATAATGAAGCCCGTCAACTGCCATTACTGTTAATACGTATTATTTTGCCTTACTTCCTAAAAAAAATTACCATGATTCTTAAGCCATATTGTTAATTCCTAATACACAATGTAGAACACACACACACATCCAAAACTATCAAACGAAAGTGTGCCAGGAGATCACCTGCTTTGTCTTATACCTTTCTGTTCCTATTTTGGATTGTGATGTGACTTTTGGGACCATATTTTTGTTTACATTTTAGATCAAATTCCGAATTCGACTGCCCAACTCTCCACCCTTCATCATCAGTGCCAAACATGCAGGATCCCAGAAATCCTTTTTTTCCCCTCACACATTTACCTACCATCAAAACGGATCACAGATGAGAATGGTTACCTTTAGTTCGGGCAGCACAAAATTGGAAAAAAAAGATTTTCTTTAACCGATAAATATTGTCCATCCATCCATCCATCCATTTTCTTCCGCTTACCTGAGGTCGGGTCACGGTGGCATTCGATTTAGCAGGGATGCCCAGACTTCCCTCACCCTAGCCACTTCATCCACCTCTTCTGGGGGTATCCCGAGGTGTTCAGAGACCAGCCGGGAGACATAGTCTCTCCAGCATGTCCTGGTTCGTCCCGGTGTCTCCTCCCGGTGGAGTGTGCCTGGAACACTTGACCTTTGAGGCGTCCAGGAGGCATTCTAATCAGATGCCCCAGCCACCTCATCAGGTCCACGGCTAGGACGAAAACTCCACCGCTCCTCCTGAATCTGAGATTAGATTTACTGAGGGAAGGCGTGTCTGGGGAATTGAGGAGGTCTTCGAATAATATACCGACTCTCAACGTCCTGAGTCGAGGTCAGCAGTGCCCCATCCCCACTATAAACAGTGTTGCTGGTGCACTGCTTCACCCTCCTGAGGTGCCGGATGGTGGACCAGGATTTCCTCAAAGTCGCCCGGAAGTCTTTCTCCATGGCCTCACCAAACTGCTGCCATTCCCGAGTTTTTGCCTTGGCGACCACCTAAACTGAATTCCGCTTGGCCAGCTGGTACCCATCAATTCCCTCAGGAGTTCCACAGACCAAAAAGACCCCATAGGACTCTTTCTTAAGCTTGACGGCATCCCTCACTGTTGGTGTCCACCAACGGGTTCGGGGATTGCCGTCACGACAGGCACCGACCACCTTACTGCCACAGTTTTGGTTGGCCGCCTCAGCAATGGAGGTGCGGAGCACGGTCCACTCTGACTCAATGTGTCCCGCCTCCTCTGGAACATGAGCAACGTTCTGTCGGAGGTGGGAGTTGAAACTCCTTCTGACAGGGATTCTGCCAGACGTTCCCAGCAGACAACAATACGTCGGACCGGCATCTTCCTCCACTATCGGAGCCAACTCACCACCATGTGGTGATCAGTTGACCGCTCTGGCCCTCTCTTCACCCGAGTGTCCCAAGACATGCAGCTGCAAGTCTGATGACACAACCACAAAGTCGATCATCGAACTGTGACCAAGTGTGTCCTGGTGCCAAGTGGACACAGTTATGCTGGAACATGGTCTTCGTTTTGGACAATCCATGATGGGCACAGAAGTCCAATAATAGAACACTGCTCGGGTTCTGACCGGGGGGGGGGGGGGTTCCCTCCCAATCACGCCCTTCCAGGTTTCACTGTCATTGCCCACGTGAGCATTGAAGTCCCCCAGCAGAACAATGGGAGTCCCCAGCGGCAGCGCTCTCCAGCACCCCTCCAAGGACTCCAAAAAGGTTTGGTACTCTGAACTGCTGCTTGGGTGCATAGGCACAAACAACAGTCAAGCCCCGTACCCCCACCCGAAGCCAGAGGGAGGCTACCCTCTCGTCCACCTGGGCGAACCCCAATGTACAGGCGCCAAGCCGGGGTGCAATAAGTATACCCACACGTGCTTGGCGTCTCTCACCATGGGCAACTCCAGACTGGAAGAGAGTTAAACCCCTCTCAAGAGGACTATTACCAGAACCCAAGCCGTGCATGGAGGCGTGCTCAACTATATCTGGTCGGAACTTCTCAACCTCACACACCAGCTCGGGCTCCTTCCCTGCCAGAGAGGTAACATTCCACGTCCCTAGAGCCAGCTTCTGTAGCCGGGGATTGGATCGCCAAGGTCACTGCTTTCAGCCGCTGCCCAGGTTACACTGCATCCGACCCCTATGGACCCTCCCATAGGTGGTGAGCCTATGGGAAGGGGGACCCACGTTACCCTTTTGATCTGTGCCCCATGGTTGCAGGCCCGGCCACCAGGCGCTCTGCTTCGAACCCCACTTCCAGGCCTGGCTCCAGAGGGGGGCCCCGGTGACCGGAAACCTACATCCATTTATATTATTCATCATCGTGGTCTTTTCGCCCTGCTTTGTCTGGTCCATCACCTCGGACATTTTTGCCATGGGTGACCCTACCAGGGGCGTGAAGCCCCAGACAACTTAGCTCCTTGGATCATTGGGACACACAAACCCCTCCACCACGATAAGGCTACGGGTCCAGGAGGGGATATACAGTGGTACGGAAAGTATTCAGACACCCTTAAATTTTTCACTTGTTTTAATATTGCAGCCATTTGCTAAAGTCATTTTTCCCCCTCATTAATGTACACACAGGACCCCATATTGATAGAAAAAAAACAAATTACTGAAATTTTTGCAGATTTATTAAAAAAGAAAAAGTGAAATATCACACAGCCATAAGTATTCCGAGCCTTTGCTGTGACACTCATATATTTAACTCGGGTGCTGTCCAAATCTGAGACCATGGTCCTCAGTCGGAAAAGGGTGGCGTGCCCTCTCCAGGTCGGGGATGAGATCCTGCCCCAAGTGGAGGATTTCAAGTATCTTGGGGTCTTGTTCACGAGTGAGGGAAGAATGGAACGGGAGATCGACAGGCGGATTGGTCCAGCGTCTGCAGTGATGCAGACTTTGTATCGGTCCGTTGTGGTAAAGAAGGAGCTAAGCCGAAAGGCGAAGCTCTCTATGGTCACGAGCCACAGCTCATGACCATAGAGAACAAGATCCCGGATACAAGCGGCCGAAATGAGTTTCCTCCGCAGTGTGTCCGGGCTCTCCCTTAGAGAGAGGGTGAGAAGCTCGGTCATCCGGGAGGATCTCAGAATAGAGCCGCTGCTCCTTCACATCTAGAGGAGCCAGATGAGGTGGCTGGGGCCTCTGATTCAGATGCCTCCCGGATGCCGGGCACGTCCCACCGGGAGGAGACCCCGGGGACGACCCAGGACACTGCTGGAGAGACTACGTCCTTTGGCTGACCTGGGAATGCCTCGGGATCCCCCCGGAAGAGCTGGATGAAGTGCCTGGGGGGAGGGAAGTCTGGGCATCCCTGCTAAAGCTACTTCCCCGCGACCCGACCCGGATAAGCGGTAGAAAATGGATGGATGGATGGATGCTGTCCATTTCTTTTGGTCATCCTTGAGATGGTTCTACACCTTCAATGAAGTCCAGATTACACTGATTGGACTTGCTTAGGAAAGCCACAGACCTGTCTATACAAGACCTTACAGCTCAGAGTGCATGTCAGAGCAAATGAGAATCATGAGGTCAAAGGAAATGCCTGAAGAGCTCAGAGACAGAATTGTGGCAAGGCACAGATCTGGCCAAGGTTACAACAAAATTCTGCTACACTTAAGGTTCCTAAGAGCACAGTGGCCTCCATAATCCTTAAATGGAAGACATTTGGGACGGCCAAAACCCTTCCGAGAGGAGGCCATCCGGCCAAACTGAGCAATCGGGGGAGAAGAGCCTTGGTGAGCGAGGTAAAAAGAACCCAAAGATCGCTGTGGCTGAGCTCCAGAGATGCAGTCGGGAGATGGGAGAAAGTTCTAGAAAGTCAATGTTCTAGAAAGTGCAGCCCTCCACCAGTCGGGGCTTTATGGCAGAGTGGCCTGACGGAAGTCTCCTCAGTGGAAGACACATGAAAGCCCGCATGGAGTTTGCAAAAAAACACCTGAAGGACTCCAAGATGGTGAGAAATAAGATTCTCCGGTTTGATGAGATCAAGATAGAACTTTTTGGCCTTAAAAACGACTCTAAATTGCCCATAGGTGTGAATGTGAGTGCGAATGGTTGTTTGTTTGTATGTGCCCTGCGATTGGCTGGCAACCGGTTCAGGGTGTACCCCGCCTCCTGCCCGATGTTAACTGGAATAGGCTCCAGCACGCTCGCGACCCTAGTGAGGAGAAGCGGCTCAGAAAATGGACGGATGGATGGATGGACTTGATTAGGAAAGCCACACACCTGTCTATATAAGACCTTACAGCTCACAGTGCATCCCAGAGCAAATGAGAATCATGAGGTCAATGGAGCTCAGAGACAGAATTGTGGCAAGGCAGAGATCTGGACAGGGTTGCAAAAAAAACATAATCTGCTGCACTTAAGGTTCCTAAAAGCACAGTGGCCTCCATAATCCTTAAATGAAATATGTTTTGGATGACCAGAACCCTTCCTAGGGCTGGCCGTCCGGCCAAACTGAGCAATCGTAGGAGAAGAGCCTTTGTAAGAGAGGTAAAGAAGAACCCAAAGATCAGTGTGGCTGAGCTTCAGAGATGCAGTCGGGAGATTGGAGAAAGTTCTAGAAAGTCAACCATCACTGCGGCCCTCCACCAGTAGAGCTTTATGGCAGAGTGGCCCGACGGAAGCCTCTCCTCAGTGCAAGACACGTGAAAGCCCACATGGAGTTTGCTAAAAAACACCTGAAGGACTCCAAGATGGTGAGAAATAAGATTCTCCGGTTTGATGAGACCAAGATAGAACTTTTTGGCCTTAATTCTAAGCGGTATGTGTGGAGAAAACCAGGCACTGCTCATCACCTGTCCAGTACAGTCCCAACAGTGAACCATGGTGGTGGCAGCATCATGCTGTAGGTGTGTTTTTCAACTGCAGGTACAGGATGTCTGTGTGCATTAGTTTCTGCAAAACCTGTTGTTGTGTACACCTGAAGTTTGTCCCTTCAATAATTCTGTGGCTCTCCCCCCTGCCCCAAAGTGTAATTTGTTGTGACATGCATCAATTTGTCACATCCTGAAGAGAGATGCAGTCAATGTAGGCGTTTAATAGTTTTCTGTGTCCACATTAATAGTTATCATAAAAAAATAAGCATATAACACTCTGGGCTGCTCCGTGTGTGTTGTTCGATGGGTTATGGGTACATAAATTGTAAACTTACTCCAATCCGTTACTAGCCATCATTTGAGACCTGTAATACTGTCACTGCGTCAACTCAGTAATTACTTCAGACAACACAAATTTCTTCTCCTTACAACTCTTTTCTCTCTTGTAATAACCACTTCTCTGTTTGTTACTGTCTTTCCTCTTTTTAGTGGAGAATGTCCAACTAAGTCTGGTGCTACAGACTGAGAACAAAGGCTCAGTTGTCGTGGGAGGCGAGCTCAACATCTGTCTGGATGGCATGGTTGTTGATATGGGCTCAGTGCCCAATGGTAGCACAGCAGCAGACAGTGAGTCCCGCCTTTTCCATACACACAAGCATTTACAAGCACAAACAGGCCTACCCAAACTCACAGTGATAGAAATGTAATCATTTGCTCATACTCATCTGAATATAGTACATCTTAAAATGTATTAATTTACCCTTAGTCCGGCGCCGAGACTTCAAGGAGTGTATGCAGTTTAAAGTGACGAGTAGTGCGATAATCTGGGACAATGTTGATTGTGCAAATGTTGCAGGTACTCCTCAGTCAGTGTGCAAGTGGTACACATGCTACTCTGGCATGAGTGGCCAGTATTGGTCAACAACAGATATGCAAATAGTGCAGCGTGGCGAGACTACTACAGTGAATGCACGAGTAGTATATAATTGACCCGACAGAAATGTGACAACAAACTCAGACAAAAGAAATTTGCAGCATGCTGCAATGGAATTGTAGGTTGGCTGTTTAAGAAGCTGATTGCAAGAGGGAAGAAGCTGTTGGAATGTCTGCTAGTTCTAGTTTGCATTGATCGGTAGCTCCTACCTTAGGGAAGGAGCCGGAGGAGTCCGTGACCGGGATGTGGAGGGTCCGAGAGGATTTTGCACGCTCTTGTCTTAGTTCTGGCAGCGTGGAAGTCCTCAAGGGTGGGTAAGGGTGTACCGACAATCCTTTCAGCAGTTTTGATTGTCCGGTGCAGTCGGAGTTTGTCCTTTTTTGTACCAGCACCAAACCAGACTGTGACGGAAGAACACAGGACTGATTCGATGACCGCTGTGTAGAACTGCCTCAGCAGCTCCCGTGGCAGGCAGTGCTTCCTCAGAAGCCGCAGGAAGTACATCCTCTGCTGGGCCTTTTTGAGGACGGAGTTGATGTTGATCGCCCACTTCAGGTCCTGAGAGACTAATTCCCAGGAACTTGAATGTCTCGATGGTTGACACAAGGCAGCTGGACCACGTGAGGGGCAGCTGTGGCGAAGGATGCCTCCTGAAGTCCACGATCATCTCTACAGTCTTGAGCGTGTTCAGCTCCAGGTTGTGTCGGCCACACCACAGCTCCAGCCGCTCCACTTCCTGTCGATATGCAGACTCGTCACTGTCTTTGATGAGGCCGATGACAGTGGTATCATCTGCAAACTTCAGGAGTTTGACAGCCGGGTGCGTTTAGGTGCAGTCGTTTGTGTAGAGAGAGAAGAGCAGTGGAGAGAGGACACAACCTTGGGGTGTCCCAGTGCTGATGCTGCGTGTGGATGAGGTGGCCTCCCCAAGCCTCACCTGCTGTGTCCTGCCCGTCAGGAAGCTGTAAATCCACTGACAGATGGCAGGCGAGACGGTGAGCTGGAGAAGCTTGGAGCAAAGGAGTTCAGGGATGATGGTGTTGAACACTGAGCTGAAGTCCACGAACAGGATCCTCTCGTTGGTCCCTGCACTGTCGAGGTGATCTAGGATGAAGTGCAGTCCCATTTTGACTGCATCATCCGCAGACCTGTTTGCTCGGTAGGCAAACTGCAGGGGGTCCAGCAGGGGACCTGTGACGCTCTTGATGTGGTCCAGCACGAGACGTTCAAAGGACTTCATGACCACAGATGTCAGGGCGACAGGCTTGTAGTCATTCAGACCTGAGATTGTAGTTTTCATGGGGCCCGGGATGATGGTGGAGCGTTTGAAACAGGATGGTACTTCGCACAGTTCCAGAGATCTATTGAAGATATGTGTGAAGACTGGAGCGAGCTGGTCCGCGCAGACTTTGAGGCAGGATGTGGAAACAAGGTCCGGGCCTGCCGCTTTGTTAATCTTTTGTTGTTTGAAGATACATCTCACATCGTTCGTGTTCATGGATGGTCAACGCAGAAGTCAGTGGTGTGATTCTGGTCGGTGGTGCGGCCGGGTGGGTGTTGGCTGTGAAAGTGTCCTTTTCAAATCAGCAGTAGAAGGTATTCAAGTCGTTTGCTAGTGTGCTATTGTTCTCAGCTTGGGGCGGATCGTCGCTTGTAATTGGTCAGCGATTGTAATGCGTGCCAGACTGATTTAGTCGTTAGTGCTAAACTGTTTTTCCAACTTTGCTGCATAGTTCCTCTTTGCAATGTTAATTTCTTTAGTCAGCAGGTTTCGATCTCGATTATCCAGGGCCCTGTCCCCGCTTTGATGTACGTCCTCCTTAGCTTGGCGAAGTTGCTTAAATTTGGCAGTGAACCACGGCTTGTTGTTGTTGAATGTGCGAAATTACTTTGTTGGTACACAATCCTCTTCACATAAACTGATCTAGGATGTCACAGTGTCCGTATATTCATCCAGGCTGCCAGCTGAATTTTCAAAGACACTCCAGTTTGTGCAGTCTAAACAGCTTTGAAGTTCCATCTTTGCTTCATTAGTCCACTTTTTCACTGTTTTCACTGTAGGCTTCGCGCTTTTAAGTTCTTGCCTGTGTCAGTATTAAGTGAATTAAGCAGTGATCAGACGAGCCCAAGGCTGCACGAGGTTTGGCACGGTATGCGTTATTTAGCGTAGTATAGGAGTGGTCTAAATTGTTGTTTTCCCTGGTGGGACAGTCGTTGTGCTGCTTGTATTTAGGGATTTAGGGATAAATTAAGGGTGTTATGTATAATGTGATTAGTGGCTATGCCCCACAGGTAGGATGTGACCTAGAGGTGAAAGAGAGATTCTGGAAGGAGCTCAACGAAGTAGTTCTGAGCATCCCAGGCAGAGAGAGAGTCGTGATTGCTGTAGATTGTAATGGACATGTTGGTGAAGGAAACAGGGGTGATGAAGAAGTGGTGGGTAAGTATGGCATCCAGGAAAGCAACTTGGAGGGACAGATGGTGGTAGACTTTGCAAAAATGAATGATGAAAAATGCAAAGGCAGTTGGTCCTGATGACATTCCTATGGAGGTATGGAAGCATCTATGAGAGGTGGCTGTGGAGTTTTTGACCAGCTTGTTCAATAGGAATTCTAGCGCGTGAGAAGATTCCTGAGGAATGGAGGATAAGTGTGCTGGTGCCCATTTTTAAGAACAAGTGTGAGGTGCAGAGCTGCGGGAACTCTAGAGGAATGAAGTTGATGAGCCACACAATGAAGTTATGGGAAAGAGTAGTGGAGGCTAGACTCAGGACAGAAGGGAGTATTTGCGAGCAACAGTATGGTTTCATGCCTAGAAAGAGTACCACATATGCATTATTTGCCTTGAGGATGTTGATGGAAAAGTACAGAGTTCAGAAGGAGCTACATTGTCTTTGGGGATCTAGAGAAAGCCTATGACAGAGTACCCAGAGAGGAACTGTAATACTGCATGCGGAAGTCTGGAGTGGCAGAGAAGTATGTTAGAATAATACAGGACATGTACGAGGGCAGCAGAACAGTGGTGAGGTGTGCTGTAGGTGTGACACACAAGTTTAAGGTGGAGGTGGGACTGCATCAGGGATCATCCCTAACCCCCTTCCTGTTTGCAATGGTGATGGATAGGCTGACAGATGAGGTTAGACTGGAATCCCCGTGGACCATGATGTTTGCAGATGACGTGATCTGCAATGAAAGCAGGGACCAGGTGGAGGAACAGTTAGAAAGATGGAGGCATGCACTGGAAAGCAGAGGAATGAAGATTATCTGAAGTAAAACAGAATATATGTGCATGAATGAGAGGGGTGGAGGGGGAAGAGTGAGGCTCCAGGGAGAAGAGATAGCAAGGGTGGAGGACTTTAAATACTTGGAGTCAACCGTCCAGAGCAATGGTGAGTGTGGTCAGGAAGTCAAGAAACGGGTCCAAGCAGGTTGGAACGGGTGGAGGAAGGTGTCAGGTGTGTTATGTGACAGAAGAGTCTCTGCTCGGATGAAGGGCAAAGTTTATAAAACAGTGGTGAGGCCAGCCATGATGTACGGATTAGAGACAGTGGCACTGAAGAGACAACAGGATGCAGAGTTGGAGGTGGCGGAAATGAAGATGTTGAGGTTCGCTCTCGGAGTGACCAGGTTGGATAAAATTAGAAATGAGCTCATCAGAGGGACAGCCAAGGTTCGATGTTTTGGAGACAAATTTAGAGAGAGCAGACTTAGATGGTTTGGACACGTCCAGAGGAGAAATAGTGAGTACAGTGGTAGAATGATGATGTGGATGGAGCTGCCAAAAAAGAGAGCTAGAGGAAGACCAAAGAGAACGCTCATGGATGTCGTGAGGGAAGACATGAGGGCAGTTGGTGTTCGAGAGGAGGATACAGGAGATAGGCTTACATGGAAAAGGAAGACGCGCTGTGGCGACCCCTATAGGGACAAGCCGAAAGGAAAAGTGGTAGTAGTTCGGATTGGGTTCAAATTAAGTGAAAAAGCACCAAAAGCAATGATTCTCAGGTTTTTAACCTAACAACTTTGTAGCAACCTATTTGACACAGACTGCGTTCTGCCTCTGTTACGTCTCTGATTTGTGTTGGCCTCATGGTGGGCGCATGTGAGGGCCACACCCCCTGAAATGACTTACTGTGCCCCCTTCCAAATGAGTTGTGCCCTGCCACAGCTCCCTGAAGTGTAGCCTTTTTTTTGTCAATCCATCTATCAGCCATCCATTTTTTGTTATTGCGCCTATCTGAGGTCTGGTCTTGGGAGCAGCAACTTAAGCAGGAAAGCCCAGACTTCCCTTTACCCAGTCATTTCCTCCAGTTCGTCCGTCAGAATCCCGAGGTGCTCCCAGCCCAGCAAAGAGACGTAGTTTCTCCATCATGTCCTGGGTCGGCCTTGGGGCCTCCTCCCAGTGGGATATACCCGGAACACGTCACCAGGGAGGCGTCCAGGGGACATCCTAACAAGATGCCCGAGCCACCTCATCTGAGTCCTCTTGATGCGGAGGAGCGGCGACTCGACTCTGATGACCGGGGTTCTCACCCCATTTCTAAGGGAGAGCCCAGACACCCTGCTCAGGAAACCCATTTCGGTCGCTTGTATCTGCGATCTTGTTCTTTTTTTCGCGACCCCGAGCTTGTGACCATAGCTGAGGGTTGGTATTTCGATCGATCGGTAAATTGAGAGCTTTGGCTTACTGCTCAGCTCCTTCTTTATCATTACAGACCGATACAGAGTCCGCGTCACTGCAGATGCTGCACCGATCTGCCTGTCGATCTTCGGCTCCATTCTTTCCTTCCTCGTGAACAAGACCCCGAGATACTTGAACTCCTCCACTTGGGTTTGGATCTTTTCCTCAACCCGGAGAGGGCACTCCATCCTTTTCTGACTGAGGACCACGGTCTCAGGTTTGGAGTTGCTGATTTTCATCCCAGCCGCTTCACACTCGATTGTGAACCGCTCCAGCGAGAGTTGAATATCACGGCTTGATGAAGCCATCAGGACCCCATCATCTGCAAAAAGCAGAGAAGTAATATTGTTACCAGACTTCCCCCCCCCTCAATGCCTTGGCTGCTCCTAGAAACAAATGGCAGCCTTGGCAGAGTCCAACTCTCACTGGAAACCTATTGAACTGACTGCCGGCAATGTGGACCAAACTCTGACACTGGTCGTACAGGGACTGAACAGCCCTTATCAGGGGTCTGGTACCCCATAATTCCGGAGCACCCTCCACAGCACTCCCCGAGGGACACTGTCCAACGCCTTTTCCCAGTCCACAAAACACATGTAGACTGGTTAGGAAAACTCCCTCTAGAACCCTGCTGAGGGTGTAGAGCTGGTCCATTGTTCTATGGCCAGGATGAAATCCACACTGCTCCTGAATATGAGATTTGAATTCCTGACGGACCCTCCTATCCAGCACCCCCAAGTAGACCTTACCAGGGAGGTGATTCCCCCTGTAGATGGAACACACACTCCCCACCACCCCGGTCTGCCAATCCAGAGGCGCTGTCCCCAATATCCATGTGATGTTGCAGAGACGTGTCAACCAGGAAAGCCCCACAATATCCAGAGCCTGTAGGAACTCCGGGCAGATCGAATCTATCCCCGGGGCCCTGCCACAGAGGAGCTTTTTAATCATCTTGCTGACCTCAACCCTGGAGATAGGAAAGCCCACTTCAGAATCCCCGTCTTCTTTTTCCTCATAGGAAGGTATGTCGATAGAATTAAGACGGTCTTTGAAGTATTCAGCCCACCGACTCACAACATCCCCTGTTGAGGTCAGCAGTGCCCCATCCCCACTATACACAGTGTTGATGGGGCACTGCTTACCCCTTAAGAGACGCCGGATGGCGGACCAGAATTTCCTCGAAGCTGTCCAGAAATTGTTCTCCATGGTCACATTGAACTCCTCCCACACCAGAGTTTTTGCCTCAGCGACCACTAAACCTTCGTTAGGCTTGGCTAGCCAGTACCCATCAGCTGCCTCCGGAGTCCCACAGGCCAAAAAGACACGATAAGACTCCTTTTTTAGCTTGATATCATCGCTTATCGCTGGTGTCCACCAACGGGTTCAGGGATTGCCGCCATGACTGGCACCGACCACCTTACAGTCACACCTCCGATTGGCCGCCTCAACAATGGAAGCGCGTGACATGTCCACTTAGACTCAATGTCCTCCAGCTCCCCCGAGATGTGGGTGAAGTTCTGCCGGAGGTGGGAGTTGAAACTTCTTCTGACAGGGGGTTCTGCCAGATGTAGGGCTGCACGATATATTGTTTTTGCATCGTCATCACGATGTCTGCGTCATAGTCACATCGCAGGGTCTGTTGTGATGTGGGTGTAATGTAGTACTCAGTGAATCAACTCTTATATTAAAAGTGACTGAGAGAGCACAGAGGGACTTGTTTAGCACCCATGTTGGATTAAATTATAATGCTTCAAACACACGGAGCAGCCCAGAGTGTTGTACAGTCCCCTCCAAAAGTATTTGAATGGCAAGGTCAATTCCTTTGTTTTTGTTGTATACTGAAGACATTTGGGTTTCAGATCAAAATGGTAAATGGAAAATTGACTGTGCTTACATAGCGCTTTATGTACACCATCACAGTGCCCAAAGCCTCACATTCACCCACTCACACACACATTCATACACTAATGGGCGACTGCTGCTATGCAAGGTGCTGCCAGGCACATTGGGAGCAATTAGGGTTTAGTGTCTTGCCCAAGGACACTTCGACACGCGGACAGTCGTAGCCCGTATTCGAACCGGTTACCATTCAGTCATTGAACGACCTGCTCTACCTACTTAGCCACAGTTGCCCAAAAGATGAAAATGAGACGAAAGTTCAGAATTCTAGCTCTTATTTCATGGTATTTATATCTCGATGTGTTAAATAACTCAGGACAGAGCACCTTTTGTTTGAACCCACCAATTAAGTGGGTTTATTTTGTGTGTGAGTACGTGTGTATATATATGCGTGTGTTACACAGTGCCACCAGAAAGCATTCACACCCCTTCACTTTTGCCACATTTTGCTGTTAGATTTATTCTAAAGCTGATTTGAGTATAGTTTTCGTTTCAGAAAATCTACATAAAATATCCTGTAATGACAAAGTAAAAACATGTTTTCAGACAGTTGTGAAAATTTTGTGAAAATGTAAACATTTAAACATAATGGGTACATAAGTATTCACACCCTTGGCTTAATATTTTGTTGAAGAACATTTGGCAGCAATCACAGCCTCAAGTCTTCTTGGGTATGTCTCGACGAGCTTGGCACACCTGTTTTGGGGCATTTTCTCCCATTCTTCTCTGCAGATCCCATGAAGGTCAGTCAGGTTGGATGAGCAGCGTCAGTGGAGAGGCATTTTTTGGCCTTTCCAGAGATGTTTGATTGGATTCAAGTCCGGGGAGGAGGGGGGTTGAAGCTTTAAGATTTTCAAGATAACATCTTTTATTCTGACAAATCTAGCTTTCGATCAAAGTCGCTACTATGGAGACATTTACACATACAAGCACAGCCACATTGGTGTTCAGTCAACAGTATTCAATTTTCAGGTGTTAGGCTAACATTTTCCTTTCCTTTGTGGTTTGGAAGCAAAAATGCAGTTTGTAAGCTGCCTTTATACACGCACATACAGGCATGCACACATGCAAACCATCCACACAGACTCCAGTGTATTCAGGTGAATGAACACATTGCCACAAGTAATTGGTGGGTGCTGCTACTGCTTGGACAACGATTAATGTGTGTCTTTGTGACTTTATTGATGTGAAGAGGGAGTAAGGCAAGTAGTGTTTTGGTTTTTACTGACGTGCCACATGCCTTAACAAGGAAAGAGAAAATAGAAAGATATAAAATAGAAAATGTTAAACACATTTTGGAACACAGCTCTGAAAATGAACATATGAATTTAATTTGTCAGAAACTTACATATTTTTTGTGGTCTATATGCTAATTGTGTTATCAGAACACCCCCCCCCAAAAAAACCCCACTGCTTAAGTGCCTGTGGTTTACTTTTTCCATTGCAGTAGTTTCTGTATGACATAGCTCCCTAGCTTCCTTTGCTTTTTCATGAAATAAACATCTTGACGAAGTTATATCATGTATAATCAATAATACAATGGAAATCACTAAAATACACACACACACAAACATGTGGACTCTTCGTTGATGTGTGTCAGTGGCGTTCCTTTGCTGGCTTACAGCAGTGGGTGGGGGTGGGTCCGTTACTAGCTTGCAGTTGTGTGGATGAAAGGGCTTGTGTGTGCATACATTTGTTTTTAGGGGTGGGGTAGAGGTTTGTGAACAGAATTCTGCTAAATAAATGTCGAGTCTCAAGTTGAGGCACGTGTGCGTTTTATGGTGCCATGTATATGCACGGCGGTATATACAGTATGTTTTACATTATGTCTGGAGGGATATGTAAGTTGCCTATCTATATACATTGTGGTGAAAAAGGACCCGGGTTCAAATTTGGCCTCGCCTGTCTGGAGCTTGCATGTTCTCCCCGTGCCTGCGTTGTTTTCTCCGGGTACTCCGGTTTCCTCCCTCATTCCAAAAACATGCATGGTAGAATTTAAGATATGATTTTGGACCGAGATACCGAGGGTGGAGGACATTAAATACTTGGGGTCAACAGTCCAGAGCAATGGTAAGTGTGGTCAGGAAGTGAAAAAACTGAGTCTGCTAGGAGTCTGTGAAGAGGTTTGTGTACCAACAAAATCATTTCGGACATTCAACAACAACAAGCCGTGGTTCACTGCTAAACTTAAGCAGCTTCGCCAAGCTAAGGAAGATGCATATCAGAGCGGGGACAGGGCCCTGTATAATCGAGCTAGAAACCAGCTGACGAAAGAAATTAACATTGCAAAGAGGATCTATGCAGCAAAGTTGGAAAAACAGTTTAGCGCGAACGACTCAAAATCAGTCTGGCATGCATTCCAATCGCTGACTAATTACAAGCGACGATCCCCCCAAGCTGAGAACAATAGCACACTAGCCAACGACTTGAATACCTTCTATTGCAGAGTTGAAAAGGAGAGTTTCACTCCACACACCCACCCGGCCGCACCCGCGACCACAACCACACCTCTGACTTCTGCGTTAACCATCCATGAACAGGATGTGAGATGCATCTTCAAACAACAGAAGATTAACAAAGCGGGAGGACCGGACCATGTGTCCCCATCCTGCCTCAAAGTCTGCGCGGACCAGCTCGCTCCAGTCTTCATTCAGATCTTCAACAGATCTTTGGAAATGTGCGAAGTTCCATCCTGTTTCAAACGCTCCACCATCATTCCAGTCCCCAAGAAACCTGCAATCTCTGGTCTGAATGACTACAGGCCTGTTGCTTTGACATCTGTGGTCATGAAGTCCTTTGAACGTCTCGTGCTGGACCACCTCAAGAGTGTCACAGGTCCCCTGCTGCACCCCCTGCAGTTTGCCTACCAAGCGAACAGGTCTGCGGATGATGCAGTCAACATGGGACTGCACTTCATCCTAGAACACCTCGACAGTGCAGGGACCTATGCGAGGATCCTGTTCGTGGACTTCAGCTCAGCGTTCAACACCATCATCCCTGAACTCCTTTCAACCAAGCTTCTCCAGCTCAGCGTCTCACCTGCCATCTGCCAGTGGATTTACAGCTTTCTGACGGGCAGGACACAGCAGGTCAGGCTGGGGGAGGCCACCTCATCCACACGCAGCATCAGCACTGGGGCGCCCCAAGGTTGTGTCCTCTCTTCTCTCGCTACACGAACGACTGCACCTCAGCGAACCCGACTGTCAAGCTCCTGAAGTTTGCAGATGACACCACTGTCATCGGCCTCATCAAGGACGGTGAAGAGTCTGCATATCGACAGGAAGCGGAGCGGCTGGAGCTGTGGTGCGGCCGACACAACCTGGAGCTGAACACGCTCAAGACGGTAGAGATGATCGTGGACTTCAGGAGGCATCCTTCGCCACAGCTGCCCCTCACGTTGTCCAGCTGCCTTGTGTCAACCGTCGAGACCTTCAAGTTCCTGGCAATTACAATATCTCAGGACCTGAAGTGGGCGACCAACATCAACTCCGTCCTCAAAAAGGCCCAGCAGAGGATGTACTTCCTGCGGCTTCTGAGAAAGCACGGCCTGCCACCGGAACTGCTGAGACAGTTCTACACAGCGGTCATCGAATCAGTCCTGTGTTCTTCCATCACAGTCTGGTTTGGTGCTGCTACAAAAAAGGACAAACTCCGACTGCAACGGACAATCAAAACTGCTGAAAGGATTGTCGGTACCCCCCTACCCACCATTGAGGACATGAACCCTCCCAGAACTAAGACAAAGGGCGTGCAAAATCCTCTCGGACCGTCTGCACCCCGGTCACCAGCTCTTCCAGCTCCTTCCCTCATGTAGGCGCTACCGATCAACGCAAACTAGAACTAGTAGACATTCCAACAGCTTCTTCCCTCTTGCGAGCAACTTCTTAAACACCTAACCTATAATTCCATTACAACAAGCTGGACATTTTTTGACTTGAGTTCGTTGTCACATTTCTGTGGGGCCAATTATATATTACTCGTGCACTCACTGTAGTTGTCTCGCCATGCTGCACTATTTGCATATACTGGCCACTCATGCCAGAGTAGCATCTGCTCCATTTGCACACTGATTGAGGAGTATCTGTAACATTTGCACAACCAACATTGTCCCAGATGATCGCACTACTCGTCACTTTAAACCGCATACACTCCTTGAAGTCTCAGCGCCCTTTGCACAATGGTCATTGCACCGGACTATTGCAATATTAGTCGTTCGAACTGCTCTAAGTGCTAGAGGACTCAGCATCTTTTTGCACAATTGTTTTTTGTCAATGTCTTTATGTCCCCAAAGTGTTCTGTAAATTGACTGTCTGTTGTACTAGAGCGGCTCCAACTACCGGAGAAAAATTCCTTGTGTGTTTTGGACATACTTGGCAAATAAAGATGATTCTGATTCTGATTCTGATGAAGGGCAAAGTTAATAAAACAGTGGTGAGGGCAGCCATGATGGACGGATTAGAGACAGTGGCACTGAAGAGACAACTGGAAGCGGGCTGGAGGTGGCTGAAATTTAAGATATGATTTTGAGTTATTTCCGTTCATTACAATGGGGAAAATGTATTTGATATGATTGTTTTGAGTTACAAGCGTAGTCACAGAACAAATTCAACTCATGTCAAGGCACCACTGTATGTGAAAGTTTGTTCGTAGTCAGGAGAAGTTGCTGTATAAAATAAAAATACACACCAGTTTTAAGTTGGCTTTTATCAAGAAACTTAACCCCATGCAAACCTCATACTCGAGCTCACAGAAAGCCAACAATTAACCTGGAATTGACGACAATGTTTACTTTTTCTCCCTTTGACTAATGTACTAGATATGTTCAATTGTTTATGTCCTTTATTTTTTTTTGTTCTTGTTGCAGAAATATTTCAATCCGATCGACCCAGCCTGAGGAGGACACAGAGTGAAGAGACTCCCAGTGTTGCTGAAACCCAAACCAGGTTAGAATATACAGTGGATGCGGAAAGTATTCAGGCCCCCTTAAATTTTTCACTCTGTGTTATATTACAGCCATTTGCTAAAATCATTATTTTTTTTCCTCAGTGTACACACAGCATCCCATATTGACAGACAAAAATGGAATTGTTGGAATATTTGCAGATTTATTAAAAAAGAATAACAGAAATATCAAACAGCTGTAAGTATTCAGACTGTTTGCTGTGACAATCATATATTTAACTCGGGTGCTGTCCATTTCTTCTGATCATCCATGAGTTGGTTCTACACCTTCATTGGAGTCCAGCTGTGTTTGATTATACTGATTGGACTTGAGGCGACTGGTTAGAGCATCTGCCTCACAGTTCTGAGGACCGGGGTTTCAATCCCCGGCCCCGCCTGTGTGGAGTTTGCTTGTTCTCCCCGTGCCTTTGTGGGTTTTCTCCGGGCAGTCCGGTTTCCTCCCACATCCCAAAAAACATGCATGCTAGGTTAATTGCCGACTCTAAATTGCCCATAGGTGTGAATGTGAGTGCGAATGGTTGTTTGTTTGTATGTGCCCTGCGATTGGCTGGCAACCGGTTCAGGGTGTACCCCGCCTCCTGCCCGATGTTAACTGGAATAGGCTCCAGCACGCTCGCGACCCTAGTGAGGAGAAGCGGCTCAGAAAATGGACGGACGGATGGATGGATGGACTTGATTAGGAAAGTCACACACCTGTCTATATAAGACCTTACAGCTCACAGTGCATGCCAGAGCAAATGAGAATCATGAGGTCAATGGAACTGCCTGAAGAGCTCAGAGACAGAATTGTGGCAAGGCAGAGATCTGGACAGGGTTGCAAAAAAAAATAATCCGCTGCACTTAAGGTTCCTAAAAGCACAGTGGCCTCCATAATCCTTAAATGAAAGATGTTTTGGATGACCAGAACCCTTCCGCCGTCCGGCCAAACTGAGCAATCGTAGGAGAAGAGCCTTTGTAAGAGAGGTAAAGAAGAACCCAAAGATCAGTGTGGCTGAGCTTCAGAGATGCAGTCGGGAGATTGGAGAAAGTTCTAGAAAGTCAACCATCACTGCGGCCCTCCACCAGTGGAGCTTTATGGCAGAGTGGCCCGACGGAAGCCTCTCCTCAGTGCAAGACACGTGAAAGCCCACATGGAGTTTGCTAAAAAATACCTGAAGGGCTCCAAGATGGTGAGTAATAAGATTCTCTGGTCTGATGAGACTAAGAGAGACCTTTTTGGCCTTAATTCTAAGCGCTATGTGTGGAGAAAACCAGGCATTGTTCATCACCTGTCCAATACAGTCCCAACAGTGAAGCATGGTGTTGGCAGCATCATGCTGTGGGGGTGTTTTTCAGCTACAGGGACAGGACGACTGGTTGCAATCGAAGGAAAGTTGAATGCGGCCAAGTACAGGGATATCCTGGACGAAAACCTTCTCCAGAGTGCTCAGGACCTCAAACTGATGACCCTAAGCACACAGCTAAAATAATGAAGGAGTGACTTCAGAACAACTCCGTGACTGTTATTGAATGGCCCAGCCATAGCCCTGACTTAAACCCAATTAAGCATCTCTGGAGAGACCTGAAAATGGCTGTCCACTAATGTTCACCATCCAACCTGACGGAACTGGAGAGGATCTGCAAGGAGGAATGGCAGAGAACCCCAAATCCAAGTGTGAAAAACTCGTTGCATCATTCCCAAAAAGACTCATGGCTGTCTTAGCTCAAAAGGGTGCTTCTACGAAATACTGATCAAAGGGTCTGAATACTTATGGCTGTGTAATATTTAATTTTTTCTTGTTTCATAAATCTGCGAAAATTTCAACAATTCCGTTTTTTTTGTCAATATTGTGTGATGTGTGTACATTAATCAGGAAAAAAATGAACTGAAATTATTTTCACAAATGGCTGCAATATAACAAAGAGTGAAAAATAAGGGGGTCTGAATACTTTCCATACCCACTGTGTGGGTGGGTGTGTGTGTGTGTATATATATATATATATACATATACATATATATACTGGGACAACTAACAATAACACAGACACATGGCTGTATTAGATCAAAAGGGTGCTTCTACTAAATACTGAGCAAAGGGTCTGAATCCTTATGGCTGTGTGACATTTCAGTTTTTCTTTAATTAATCTGCAAAAAGTTCAACAATTCAGTTTTTTTTCTGTCAATATGGGGTGCTGTGTGTACATTAATGAGGAACAAAAATGAACTGCAAATATAAATGGCTGCAATATAACAAAGAGTGGAAATTTTAAGGGCAACATTTGTTTTGGTCATTCGTAGTTGTTTCCAGGTGCCGCAACAACCACCATATTGCAATGCATGAAACATTATGTGAGCTAAGATACAGTTGCCTGTGATTATACACTTGGTCAGCAGGTGGTTTCGTGTGCACATGAAGCATCGAGAAATGGACCATTACTCGAACCAGTGGCCGAAGTGTTACGATGCTTCATGAAGCTTCATCTCGCCAGCACTACAGTGAAGTAACTGCACAACACCTGCTATAATACAAAGAATAAATGACTAAAGTTATCCCCAAAAAAATGTCGTCGTCAGTGGTTCTCAACTGTTGTCAACCTGGCCCCGCAAATTGTCACCCACTTACTGTGTATGGAAATTAAGAATAACATTTTTTCTTTGTTTAAAAATAGCCTCTGAAAACACATGTACAGTATGTTATGTTTTAAAATGCCGCTGCAAAGTAGTTTGACATACCGCCAAAAGCATATTTCTTTCCATGACGCCCGCAAGCCAGAGGCTGAGGTGCACTGTATTTGTTTATGGAGTGAACTCGTGACTATAGAGCACAAGTGAGTCACATTTCCTGTCGCTCATCTAATATGTTCTACTAGGGAACTTGGTACGCCTCTCTTCTTTAACAGGGGGGGAAACAAATACGACCAAGGTAATGTTTTGGCCTCTGAGGAGCAATGTGATACACGCAATGAGACACCCATTTGCAGTAACAAAGAAAGTAGAAGTCATGATCAAATATTGTTCTTATAACTTGTTTTTCACAGAGTTTGAAGAATATATGCCAGGGAGTATTGTTATGTTTGTTTCTACGTGGTTATACAGCGTTTGTGTACCAATATTATTTATTTTGAGAGATAAGTTCCGCGAGTTCAATGCTAATTTTCGTAGTTCGTGAATGGTGTTTTTCATTTATTGTGTGTTGTTACCTTTTGATAGCGATTTTTGTGAACAAAAAAACAAAGAAAGAAAATGACAGCTGTGATGTACTTGAATGTTCAATAGGTGTAATTATTTTATGTGAGTTTAGTTTTACAGTGAACTTCAACTGGAGTGACTCTTTTAGTTTCCTTTTCTATTCTAACACATCACGATGTCCCTCCTGCTTTTCCTCATCTATTTTCCTTTCACTTCCGTTCTCATGGAATTTGTATTTTCGTCTTTTTTTGTCCGTTTCAGAAGGAGCAACCGATACTCAGTGGGTGGTTTGCAGGGCAGCTCCCCAGGGTCCTCCAGAGGGGTGTCTCTAACTAACGGAGAGACCAATGTAGAGCAGGTTCTTGAACCAGGTTCTGCTGGCCATCATGATTCCTCCAAAATTAAAGTCAGCCCTGCAAACAGTACAGGTATGTGCACTATTAAACCACCATCCCATTTTCAAATGCTTTCAGGTCATTTTATTTTTTGACTGGGTAACAAACTGGTTTGACTGTTCAATATTTAATGTGCCTGTGATGAAATGGTCTGTCAGTAATGTGGCTTTGTAATTAGACATTACATATCACCAGGGGTGCACGTAAGGAGCGTGCGTGCGTACAGAAAATATTAAAATCGGACTCGATTCAACTGTGTTGCTGTCCATTTGCGAACCAAGCATTTTGCAGTAGTACAGAGTATGGGTGCGCCGTACCCACGGTTGACGGTATAGATTTGGGCTCTACCGACCAATCAGGAAAACTCTTGTTGATGTCGTCATCGTGTTAGTGTTAAATTGGCTCAAGGACCTCTGACCAGAGAGCTGGAGGAGCTGCCAGCACTACGTCCGTCCTCGCTGTTTTTGCGGGAATACTTGGCGCTACGCTATCGCAGGTCGCATATGCCGCCCTTTTTTCAGTGCGCGCTTGGAAAACTTTCATCTGGGTGCACTTGCTTGAGTGCATGTTTTAATGCTCCCTTAACACAGTCTCATTATATTTGGCAGTGGTTGAAAGTCTCCGTCTTTTTCACTGCTTTATTTAGTCTCCTCCTACACGCTATCCTTTCTGAAGAAAGAGCGCCTTCTCGTTATTAGGAAACGGCCAATGCGTGCGTCCGGGCCCCTCGCCACGGCGAGAGTGAGCCTCGCGTGCCGGAGCGGTCCCCTCCGTCGTCGGTCGAGGAGGTGCTGCCAACAAGGGCCCAGATAGTACTGGTACCCACACAGATTCATAATGACATGATCCGTTCACCCCACTTTTTTAATCATCCCCTCTTCCTGAAGTTGGATCTCCAAGTCGGCGTGGCAGAAGAAAATTACAAGCCCGACATGGAATTCATGCTATTTGCTTCTCCTGTAAAACACTACCTGTTTTGTTCCCTGTTTTGTTGTAGCTTTGTAAGGCAGGCAAGGCATTGCTGGCTCACTCAACTCTGGCCTTTCGTGTCACGAGCTTTAAAAATTCTAACTCAACAGAAATTGTGCACGTCACCCCACTCACTCCCCCCACTGTAAAACATGGTGTTTTTGCAACTTAAAGTAGTCACAATTTCCACAGGTTTATGTAACGTTAAATGTACTTGGCTAAATCAGTCTGGTTGCATATACTCAACACTAGTTGAATTTAAATGCATTCAAAATATTTGTGGAAATAGTTTGAACCCTTCTTTTTTTTATTTTTTATTTTTTATTTTTTTTTTTTACTTTGAGCCAACACGTAATTTTTATACAGCGCACGGCCAGCAAACAAAAACAAAAGCGTTTTTTAAAGAATGAAAACGTTTTTATGCTGTATGCACTATAGGGAAATCCTAATAATACTACTGTAGTGGCTAAGTCCAATTTATCGCCTCAGAGGGTTATAATAGAGGGTTACAGTAGACCGGCAGTGTTTGACGTGCTTGTTCGATTTTGTGAAACAAGTCCTTGATCGCCGTTGGCAGTCTTCCAAGTGCCGCATGGCATTCAAAACTGTCCAAATACTGTATGTTTCAACCATTCCATATAATAAAACAAACAACGTGCCGTCTTCTTGGTTAAAAACGCTTCTTTTTCTCCATGCTTTTTAGAGCATTACCACTTTTAAGTGATATTTCTTGCACAGTACGCTGATTCAATTGTATTTTTTCCCCCCTTTTTATTTTAAATGTTTATAATTTGTTTTCTTTGTTTTTAAATGCGTTTAATCATGTAAAGCACATTGACTTACCTTGTGTTTGAAATGTGCTATATAAATCAATTTGCTTTGGTTTGCTTTGCTTGTTGGTCAAAAAATTATATGCGCTTCCAATGGCTACACAACTAATGAGCACTACCTACTTAAATAGGCATGTGAACACATACAATGGGGACATCTAGTGGTCAACTTGATGACCAACATGAAAATACACAAAATGGCCCTTACAACTACTTCTGTTATTTAAAATTTGAATGTCATGTACAGTTTACATGTTATGTAAATGAGTTTATACACAAATGTGAACATAAGACATACTTTGCAATTGACATGAGGTTTTGGTGGTTGATAGGCATGCGAGACAAGGTTTCATTATGTATGACTCGTGTTGATCATGTTGGCATTCTGTTAACAGTTCATTATAATTTAGCCATGATTTCAAATACAAATTCACCCTGTATAAAAAGAAAAATATATATTGACCTGTGTTGTCAACCAATACTGCCGATGAACTTCTTGTTCCCAGGAAATGATTTTGAATATATCATATCTCGAGTCACTGTCAATCTTTACTTCATCAAATTAAGACAACACTTCATCAGCATGCATGGTCATGCTACCTCCCCAAAAAAGGGTGCGACCAAATCATGTGCTGGTGCGACCAACTGAAAATGTTTGTTGCACCGGTGCTACCAGTGCAAAAGTTGGTGTAGAGCCTCAACAACCCCCGTACTCACGGCTGTGGTGTCCTTGAGCAAGACACTGCTACCCCGAAATGCTCCCCGTGCGCTTCAGCTGCCCCCTGCTCCAGTGTGTGCCACTAACGTGTACGTGTTCACTGTGATGGGTTAAATGCAGAGAACAAATTTCGTGTGCATGCTTGATGACAATAATAATAATAATAATAATAATAATAAAAGGTGATTCTTCTTCTTCTTCTGTATCTTGCAATTTTAACTGTCTGCAGTGTGCAGCGTCTCCTTGCGGTTACGCCCACTCATGTGGTTACGCCCACTACTATTGGTTACGTTTCTCCTCTTGGATACGCCCCTACGTGCCTACGTGGGGGCCATGTTGGGAAGGAAAACATATTTACGAGTTTGAAATGACAGATTGTATGTCAGTGGCTGAATAATTGCGTCAAAACCCTTTTTAATTGTTGTTATTGGCTTTGGATTTCTGGATCTGAGAATGTTTCAAGAATTCAAAATAGTACAATTACATGTATTTAATACAGGCAGTTAGTCCTCAAATTATTTACTTATACAGGCACACGACAAGCAATCAAAACTTTCTGCGTTATATAATTTTCCAGACCTGCTGACCCTAATATGCTGTCCATATGTAGCCTGTAAATAGTATTATTTTTGTAATCTAAACTACGTTGTTTTTGTAGGAGGTCTTTCATTGTAAATTTTACTGTTCCTACACAAACACCGTTTTTATATGATGTGCAGCTTGTATGGAATGGACACACTTTTTTTTTTTTTTGTAACTTCAGATATTAACACAAAAACATGAATCAAAAGAAAATGCATTTATTTTTTAATCAGTCACCCCAGAAAGCAAAAAACAGTCCATAGAGCAGCATCCTCCCAAATTGTCGCCGTCGGACTGAAAACTGAGAAGTTCTCCTCTCTTTCCCCGTCCCCGAAAACCTTTTGTCTTTATAATCAATATGACATTGGACACAGGTGGCACTGACAGGGGATTATGAATGTGTTCCTAAATTCAGGGGAGTACAGACTCCAGGTCATGACATTTTGTTTTTTTGTTAACAAAAAACAAAATATTCAAATATATCTGAATAGTAGCACTCATTCACTCACTGTGTAGCCAGTGAAGGTGTGCTTCATTGCGGAATGTCTCTTGTCTGACAATAACCCAAAAACGGGTACAGGTCAGAACCAGCGCACGGATCACACAGTCCCCATCTGTCAGCTGTGAACATACAGCGTACATTATAAATGAGCTCCTGTCCAATATTATCCTCTTTGAACAAGGATGGTATCATAAAAAATATTTATCAACATTTGGTAACTTTCAGATTTATTTTTGTTGTTTTCAGATTGGACAAATGTTGTTATAGCCACATGATTCTCAGATAAAGAAGTATCAAGTGGGCACTCTGTGTAGATTTGTCTGATGAATAGTCAGTGAGTGTTTGTCATCAGTACATGTATGTGCTTCATTCCATAACTTTAAGACAATTAAATATTGATGCCTGCCTAAAAGATGGGACTGACTGAATTCTTCTCTCATATACGTAGATGTATATATGTATGTGTATATATAGAAATATATATATATATATATATATATATATATATATATGCATATATACGCATCTTCTTTTCCTTTTGGCTTACTACTACAGGGGTCCTTTTCCATGTAAGCCTATCTCCTGCATCCTCCTCTGTAACACCAACTGCCCTCATCAGAATCAGAATCATCTTTATTTGCCAAGTATGTCCAAAAAACACACAAGGAATTTGTCTCCGGTAGTTGGAGCCGCTCTAGTACGACAACAGACAGTCAATTTACAGAACACTTTGGAGACAGAAAGACATTGACAAAAAAAGAAAACAGTCACTGAGCAGTAAAGGGTTGCTAGTTTTCTGGTAATGCCGGTACATTTTTTTTAAACATTTTTATTTATTTATTTATTTTTTTTTGTGGACAATTGTGCAAAAAGATGCAGAGTCCTCTAGCACTTAGAGCAGTTCGAATGACTAATATTGCAATAGTCCGGTGCAATGACCAATGTGCAAAGGACGCTGAGACTTCAAGGAGCGTATAAGGTTTAAAGTGACGAGTCGTGCGATAATGATGATGTTGGTCGCCCACTTCAGGTCCTGAGAGACTGTAATTCCCAGGAACTTGAAGGTCTCGACGGTTGACACAAGGCAGCTGGACAACGTGAGGGGCAGCTGTGGCGAAGGATGCCTCCTGAAGTCCACAATCATCTCTACAGTCTTGAGCGTGTTCAGCTCCAGGTTTCTGATTCTCGGAAGCTTTTGACAATATTATGGACCGTAGATGATGAAATCCCTAAATTCCTTGCAATTGTACGTTGAAGAACATTGTCCTTAAACTGTTGGACTATTTACTCACGCACTTGTTCACAAAGAGGTGAACCTCGCCCCATCTTTGCTTGTGAATGACTGAGCAATTCAGGGAAGCTCCTTTTATCCCCAATCCTGGCACCCACCTGCTCCCAATGAGCCTGTTCACCTGTGAGATGTTCCAAACAGGTGTTTGATGAGCATTCCTCAACTTTCTCAGTCTTTTTTGCTACCTGTCCCACCTTCTTTGGAACGTGTTGCAGCCATAAAACTCTAAGTTAATGATTATTTGCTCAAAACAATCAAGTTGATCAGTTTGAAGATTAAATATCTTGTCTTTGTAGTGTATTCAATTAAATATAGGTTGAACATGATTTGTATTCTGTTTTTATTCAACATCCCAACTTCATTGGAATTGGGGTTGTAATAAAGCATTTGGTGGTGTTGGATGTATCCTATCATCCATCCATCCATCCATCCATTTTCACACCTTGTATTGAGCATCATATGAATTGATGTTGATAAAGAAATAATAATACAAAAGAGCATATTTTTGCCCAACTACAATTGTCAACAATAAAAGTTCGTAAAATTCAGGTTTTCATTTGTGTTCCCTGTGTCATCTCTCAGAAAAAGTAGAGCTGGAAAACAGCCTGGTGCGTCACATGCATCCACCATTGGATCAGTCCGACGCAACCAGCAGCAATACGCTGGATCAGCAAGATGGCCTGGGTTCAGTAAGACCAACGGAGATTGCCCCGGCTCCCACTTCCAGTGCAGAGCAGGCGAGCGATAACACCACAGAACAACAGTCAGGCTCACTCCCCACTGGGTAAGATTGAGTGTGTTTGTGCATGTAAAAATTAAAAAGTGAGTCATCTTTTATTCTACATCATTAATTTGATCAGAATATATTATTTGTAATCAGTAATTGTATATACTATACATACTGCAGCTTAGCCCTTATAGGTGAAGCATTTCTGCATCTGATCGCACGTTCCAAAACCATTGTAAAAACGACCATTAATTTTTCTGTAGACTAAAAATTTATGGGTCAAAATAAGGTAAGAGTCCAAGGGATAAACAATTGACCTTTTGTTTTAAGGTAATTAAATCTGGATTTCATGTAGATAAGCCATTTTCTAACACGAGGTTTCGTCACACCTTTTTGAAGTTGTCAGTGTGGGCAGCATCTTTTTGGTTTATTATCTTGCTGCTTAATGAAGTATATCCCATTCAATTTGGTGGCATCTTTCTGAGTGTCTAAGTTAATTTTGCTGCTGCTATAATGTGTTATGATGAATAAATGAATGATGACGATTAATCAGCCCAGAACAAGCCATGACATATTTACTGATTTTCACAGAGGAGCATGTATTGTCAGTGGGGCAAAAAAAGTATTTAGTCAGCCATCAATTATACAAGTTCTCCCACTTGAAAAGATGACAGAGGCCTGTACTTTTCATCATCGGTAAACCTCACCTATGAGAGAGAAAATGAGAAAAAGAAATCCAGAAAATCACATTGTCTGATTTTTAAATAATTTATGAAAAAACTATGGTGGAAAATAAGTATTTGTAACCTACAAAGAAGCAAGATTTCTGGCTCTCACAGACCTCTAACATCTTCTTTAAGAGGCTCCTTTGTCTTCCTTCCGTTAGCTGTATTAATGGCACCTGTTTGAACTCATTATCAGCATAAAAGACACCTGTCCGCAACCTCAAACAGTCACACTCCAAACTCCACTATGGCCAAGACCAAAGAGCTGTCTAAGGACACCAGAAACAAAATTGTAGAGCTGCACCAGGCTAGGAAGACTGAATCTGCAATATGTAAGCAGCTTGGTATGAAGAAATCAACTGTGGGAGCAATTATTAGAAAATGGAAGCCATACAACACCACTGATCTTCTCCCTTAATCTGGGGCTCCACGTAAAATCTCACCCTGTGGGCTCAAAATGATCACAAGAACGGTGACAGAAATCCCAGAACCACACAGGGGGGGACCTAGTGAATGACCTGCAGAGAGCTGGGACCAAAGTAACAAAGGCTACCATCAGTAGCACACTACGCCGCCAGGGACTTTTGTTATTGACTAAATACTTATTTTCTACCATCATTTGCTCATAAATTCTTGAAAAATCAGACTGTGTGATTTTTCTGGATTTATTTTTTTCTCATTTTGTCTCTCATAGGTGAGGTATACCCATGATGAAAAATTACAGGCCTCATCTTTTTAAGTGGGAGAACTTGCACAATTGGTGTCTGACTAAATACGTTTTTGCCCCACTGTATGTATGATCATGACCACATTGAGCAGGTCATTTCTTTCTTGATGCTTTAGCCTTGGAATCATGTTGCTAAAATCCTAACCTTCATCTCATCAGTCTGTTAACCTTTCTCACAAAAGTATTGGGTTTGTCTCAGTACTTTTTGACTTGTCTCTTTTTTCCCCAGCATCTCCATCTTCGGTTTATTAATAAATCTGTATTTTTGTTCATGAAGTCTTACGCAAACAGTAGATTGTGATGCAGTCACTCCTGTCCGATGTACAGTGAGAGGAAAAAGTATGTGAACCCTTTGGAATTTATAAAATTTCTGCATAAAATGGTCAACGTGGTCTGATCTTCATCTAAATGACGAGGATACTGTAAATAACACTGCTTAAACTACATTTGTAATACTACACAAACAATTGTTTTCACATTTTTACTCTAAATATCATGTAAACATTCACAGGACCGGGAGGAAAAAGTAAGTGATTTGGATTTAATAACGGTTGACCCTTCTTTGTCAGCAATAAACTCAACCTGTAGTTGCAAATCAGACATGCACAACGATCAGGATGAATTTTGGAGCATTCCTCTTTCCAATACTGTTGCAGTTTAATAGGATTCCTGGGATGTCTGGTGTGAATTGCTCTCTTGAAGTCATGCCGTACCATCTTTAGGACTTTGCATCTAAACTTGTATAAACCCGGAACAGTTTACAAAAGTATCGCTAAAAGTCTTGTTGTTCATGTTCATCAGTCCACAGTTTTCTCATATGTCAAGGCACAAGACAAATTGTCTATAAAAGAAGAAAGCTCTGCACTGTTGCTTCTCATCCAAGGAGTGGCTCTTTTGTAAAGATGACTGTAAGAGCACAGCACAGAATGCTCAATGAGGTTTAAAAAAAAAAAAAGAAAAAAAAGAACCCTGGAGCGTGTCATCTGAAGACTTACAAAAATCCCTGTCACATGCCAACATCTCTGTTGACAGATGTACCATACTTAAAACATTCAACATTTTGTCGCCTTATTTGCAACTCATAATGTTTCTGTCATCAACTACTGCTGTTTTACTTGCATTTCCCATTTGTTTTCCGTTACTTTCTACACTAGTGTTTTCTTTCTTCTTTAGAACATTCCAACTGTGGCCATGTATGGCCAGTGTTTGTGGAATGCCTGACTATCTTCTCTCAGCTAAACAGCTCTCTCGGTTTTATGTAGGTTACACGTTTGTACAAATGAGAACTAGCCAACTACATTCTTGTCATTTTATAGGAGAGTGATTTAAAGAACCTGTAAAATGAATTCACAGATTTGTTTCAAAATTCATGATGAATATTTGAAGATGATTGCTGAAATCATGTGCAAAGACTGAGAACCATACAATACTCAATATTGGAAATAATAGCATTAAGTTGTTTTTCCACCATTTCAGTTCCCTTTCCTCCACTATATAAGAACTTGGCCAACTACGTTCACATCAGAGGTTATCCGGCGCAATTGCGAGTTACTCACTGTAGTTATTACTTGTCCCATTTCTACCACTACAGTATTCAGTACGTTAGCTAGCTAGCTATGCTTAAAACCCGAAAATGCATCTTCCGTGGATGCCACAATTTACATAAATGCTCATTGTCGTTATTCAAATGCCCAAGTGTTCTGTATTTTGTTTTTCAGGCTACTAAAATATGGTGTAACGCAAAGCATTGTGGGTAACTAAGGAAGTATGTCCTCGAATGTCTGTCATGTAATGTGAGCTGCAGGATGAATAACGAGTGCCAAAAAAAGTATTTAGTCAGCCACCAATTGTATAGGTTCTCCCACTTAAAAAGATGATAGAGGCCTGTAATTTTCATCATAGGTATACCTCACTTATGAGAGACGAAAAAAAAAAAAAAAAAAAAAAATCAGAAAATCATAGTCTGATTTTTAAAGAATTTATTTGCAAATTATGGTGGAAAATAAGTGTGGTCAATCACAAAAGTTCATCTTAATACTTTGTTATATACCCTCTGTTGGCAATGACAGAGGCAATGATGTTTTCTGTAAGTCTTCACAAGGTTTTCACACGCTGTTGCTGGTATTTTGTCACGTTCCTCAATGCAGATCTCTTCTAGAGCAGTGAAGTTTTGGGCTGACGCTGGGCAATACAGACTTTCAGTTCCCATCGAAGATTTTCTATGGGGTTGAGCTCTGGAGACTGGCGAGTCCACTCCAGGACCTTTAAATGCCTCTTACGAAGCTACTCCTTGGTTGCCTGGGCGGTGTGTTTGGGATCATTGTCATGCTGAAAGGCCCAGCCACATTTAATCTTTAATGCCTTTGCTGATGGAGGGAGGTTTTCACTCAAAATCTCACTCTACATGGCCCCATTCATTCTTTCCTTTACACGGATCAGTCGTCCTGGTCCCTTTGCAGGAAAAACAGCCCCAAAGCAGGATGTTTCCACCCCCATGCTGATAGGTATGGTGTTCTTTGGATGCAACTCAGTATTCTTTCTCCTCCAAACACGACAAGTTTTTACCAAAAAGTTCCCTGAATTTTGCCTATCGAGCGAACAGGTTTGCGGATGATGCAGTCAACATGGCACTGCACTTCATCCTAGAACACCTCGACAGTGCAGGGACCTACGCGAGGATCCTGTTCGTGGACCTCAGCTCAGCGTTCAACACCATCATCCCTGAACTCCTTTGCTCCAAGCTTCTCCAGCTCATTGTCTCGTCTGCCATCTGCCAGTGGATTTACAGTTTCCTGACAGGCAGGACACAGCAGGTGAGGCTGGGAGAGACCACCTCATCCACACGCAACATCAGCACTGGGGCACCCCAAGGTTTGTGTCCTCTCTCCGCTGCTCTTCTCTCTCTACACGAATGACTGCGCCTCAATGGACCCGTCTGTCAAACTCCTGAGGTTTGCAGATGACACCACTGTCATCGGCCTCATCAAGGACGGTGACGAGTCTGCATATCGACAGGAAGTGGAGCGGCTGGAGCTGTGGTGCGGCATAAATAAATAAAAACACAATGATTTGCAAATCATGTTCAACCTATATTTAATTGAATACACTACAAAGACATTTAATGTTCAAACTGATAAACTATTGTTTTTAGCAAATAATCATTAACTTTATGGCTGCAACACGTTCCAAAAAAGCTGGGACATGGTCATGTTTACCACTGTTTTACATTTTCTTTTAACAACATTCAATAAACGTTTGGGAACTGAGGACACTAATTGTTGAAGCTTCGTAGGTGGAATTATTTCCCATTCTTGCTTGATGTACAGCTTCAACTGTTCAACACTCCGGGGTCTCCGTTGTTGTATTTTACGCTTCATAATACGCCACACATTTTCAATGGGAGACTGGTCTGGACTGCAGGCAGGCCAGTCTAGTACCTACACTCTTTTACTATGAAGGCACGCTGTTGTAACACGTGCAGAATGTGGATTGGCATTGTCTTACTGAAATAAGCTGGGGCGTCCATGAAAAAGACGTTGCTTGGATGGCAGCATATGTTTCTCCAAAACCTGTACGTACCTTTCACCATTAATGGTGCCTTCATAGATGTGCAAATTACCCATGCTATTGGTACTAACACAGCCCCATACCATCACAGATGGTGGCTTTTGAACTTTGTGTCCATAAAAGTCCGGATTGGTTCTTTTCCTCTTTGGCCTGGAGGAATTTCCAAAAACAATTTGAAATGTGGACCACCTGTTCCCAATAAGCCAGTTCACCGGTGGGATGTTCCAAACAGGTGTTTGATGCGCATTCCTCAACTTTCTCACTTTTTTGCCACTGCCCCAGCTTTTTTGGAACGTGTTGCAGCCATAACATTCTAAGTTAATGCTCATTTGCTAAAAACTAAAAAAGTTTATCAGTTTGAACGTTAAATAGCTTGTCTTTGTAGTGTATTCACTTAAATATAGGTTGAAAATTATTTGCAAATCATTGTATTCTGATTTTATGTTTAACAACGTCCCAAATTCATTGGAATTGGGGTTGTACATTAAAATTTGTCAGGGTTGCAACAGCACTCTTGTCTGTAGTTCATCAAATTACATTTGTTTTCACTTTAAAGGGACACTTACGTTTTATGGCTGCAATAAAATCTGGGGGATTTATATCTTGTGGATTTTTATAGCAATGATTACTTATTCATTATACTGTAATTTCTCGTGTATAATGCAAATGTTTTGCCCCTAAAAAATGTCAACCCCAAAAAATTTCAAAAGTCAATACTGCGCATTATACATGGGTATAGGGGGAAACGAAAAGGTTCACATTTTGTAAATGTATGCTGCCATCTAGATGTTATGAAAAAGCTGTACATTTTCATTCCAGTATGTCACTGCCACCTATCAGTTTTGAAAAAGATGTAGCCTACAATTTCATTCCAGTATGACAGGGGTATGTATGACTGCGTATATGTACAGTTGTGCTCATAAGTTTGGATACACTGGTAGAATTTGTGAAATATTTGTTTGTTTTATTAATACAACTGATGACTGAACAACAACCATCATTAATTTCTTTATGGTTATGTTTTGTTTACTGATAATGATTTTCTGAAATGCTTTACAGTTTAATTTGAATCCCATTAAAATAAAATTAAGTGTTTCGCCTTGCCCTTCATGTTTTCTTTAAAGAATTGTGCCCATCTTACACATTCTGCCTGGGTAATCAAACCTGTGAGCACAACTATGTGTTTTCTCATTTACTAAAGAAACGTAGATCTGTGAATTTCAAAATAAGAGCAAGTAAATAAAAAAGTATTTCGTGTTCAAATAAAGTGCTTAACTTGAGAATAATTATTCGAAAAAAAACTACCAAAATAAAGATAATACTTCGTTTTGATCTTCTGGGTAGGAGCAAAATCATGCATTGTAAAAATGCATTAGACATGGGTAGAAGGGTTTTCCAGAATTTTGAGGTCAACTTTGGGGGTGCGCATTATACACGAGAAATTATGGAACTTGTTTTTACAGAAATAGTTTTTTGCAGATTTTAGTTTATTGCAATCATCCAAAAAAATTATCATCCATCCATTTTCTTTACCGTTTATCCTCACAAAGGTTGCGGGGTGCTGGAGCCTATCCCAGCTATCTTTGGGTGGGAGGCGGGGCATACCCTGATCTGGTCGCCAGCCAATTGTAGGGAACATAAACAAACAACCGTTCGCACTCACATTCACACCTACGGGCAATTTAGAGTCTCCAATTAATGCATGTTTTTGGGATGTGGCAGGAAACCGGAGCGCCCGGAGAAAACCCACACAGGCACGGGGAGAACATGCAAACTCCACACAGGCGAGGCCGGGATTTGAAACCTGGTCCTCAGAACTGTGAGGCAGATGTGCTCACCAGTCGTCCACCGTGCCGCCCAAATATATCATACTAAATAAAAGATGAGAAATAATATTCACTTACACTTAACATGCAGATGAAAATTCACAATTGGGTCTCAAAACATCCAGGGCTTGAGCCGACATATGATTGAAAACTGAAACTACTTGGGTCTCTGCTGTGCCCGCCGATCAATCAGCCGATTACAGTGCATCACCGATAAATCAATATTGGTCAATATGTAATCAATGTTTTAACTTTCTTGCTGCCTGAAGATTCTGTCGCACTGCTTGTGTGTCCTTCTGGACTTTCTGTTAAAGAGCTTAATTAATGGTTCCATCAATCACAGCAACTTGTCCAGGTCCTGAAGGATGTTTGACTGTTGGTATGATGTTCTTTTTCTGAAATGCTGTGTTACATTCATGCCAATTGTAACGAGATACACACCTTCCAAAAAGATTAGCTTTCGTCTTGTCTGTCCACAGGATATTCTCCCAAACTTCTTTGCAATCATTCAGATAAGACAAAAGTAAGATTAGCTTTTATGTTAGTTTGTTTGTTTTATTTATTTATTTATTTATTTATGTATTTATTTGGTCAGCAGTGGTTTTTGCCTTGGACCTCTGCCATGGAGGCCATGTTTTCCCCGTCTCTTCCTTATTTTGAGTCAATAAACACTGACTAATTTAGGCAAAGAAGGCCTGCAAGTCTTTGTTGTCCTGGGTTCCTTTGTGATCTCCTGTATGAGTCTTCGCTGTGCTTTTGGGTAAATTCTTGTTGGCCGACCACTCCTGGCAAGGGTCACCACTGTTTCATGTTTTTTAGCATTTGAGGATAATGGTTCTCAGCATGGTTCGATAAAATCTTGAAGCTTTAGAAATGGCTCTGTAACCCTTTCCAGACTGATGGATGTAAATGACTTTATTTCTCCTCTGTTCTTGCGTTTCTTTGCATCATGGCATTTTGTTGCAGCTCTTTCAGATCTTTTGCTGACTTCATTTTGTCAGACAAGTTCTTTTTAAGTGATTTCTTGATTAAGGTCTGGAGGGAATCGAGCTTGGGTGTGGTCAGAGAAAATGAACAAAAAAATGTAAATAGCCCAAGTTAATTCATGATTTAACAAGAGCCCACCACTTCTCCTCACAGGGCCAGTTAGCTTTGATTATTTTCTTCCCCTTAATAATTAAAATTACCATTTCAAAACAGCATTTTAGGTTTACTTGGGTTATCTTTGTCTTATATTTATATTTGTTTGATTTTTAAACAAAGTGGGGAAACTATGCAAAAATATAAGAATTCAGAACACACTATGAAGAAGACCCAACAATGGACCTAATTTTCCCTTACCCGGGCACAGGTCACCCGGGTTCCCTTCTGGTGCCAGGTCAGGAGGTGGGGCTGAATGATGAGCCCCTGGTGGCCGGGCTTTCACTCAGAGTCCCCCTTCCCAAAGGCTCACCACCTGTGGGAGAAGCCAAGGGGATCAGGTGTAGTGTGAGCTGGGTCGTGGCCAAAGGCAAGGACCTTGATGGTCCAAACGCCAGCTACAGAAACTGGCTGTTGGAGTGTAGAATGCCAACGCTCGTTACCTTTTGGCTCAGCACTTTCTTCACAATGACAAACCAGTGCAGAGTCTGCATCAGTCCACCTGTCGATCTCCTGCTCTATTCTTTCTTCCCCTGTGAACAAGCATTTTGGTCTGTGTGCTGGAACACAAAAGACATTGCAACTTGAAAATTGCATAAAATATCTACTTCTAGTGACTATTTTTTATTTTCATGGTCTCTTTAAAACAGTGTGCTTTCAGAAATAATATTTTGTGTGAAGAAGTATGTTTTTGTGTTTTGTCTCTAGCTGGGAGCAGAGGGTGTTGCCTCATGGTAGAGTTTACTACGTAGACCACAACACCAAAACCACGACATGGGAGAGGCCGCTACCACCAGGGTATGACATCTTGACTGTGTTTTAGGCATGTTGATAATTGCAAACAAGTGTTGTAATAATAATAATCATAATGTATTATACTTATATAGGGCTTTTCATGATACTCAAAGACACTATACAATTGCATACATTCATTCATTCTACAGTCAGACCCAAGTGGTGGTAAGCTACTTGTGGAGCCACCGCGTCCCTGGGGTAGTCTGGCGGAAGTGTGGCTGCCATTCTGCGTCTACGGCTCCTCCAACGACCACCAAACATCCAACCGCATTCATTGATTCATGGGCAATGTCAGTGTCTTGCCCAGGGACGCAACAATGAGATGTGCTTGGGCGGGGTTACGAACCGGCGACCCGGTGATGGTTTCAGGGCATACACTTATCTACTGCAATACGCCGCCCCCTTGTGTTAAATTGTATTCATTAAAAAAAACTGTTGTCTTAGCTTCAGTACAAACTTCATTTCCAATGAAGTTGGGACATTGCCGTAGGGGAGTGGGCGGTTTTCCCCCTCTTCTCTGTGGTCTGCCAAACAATCGAGCCAGGCCGGACCCACAGGAGTCTAGCCTCTTACTTCACAGACTCTGCACATTTTTTAATACTCACAATGTACATACTCCACACATTGGGCACACTCATATCTCATTCATGGTCCTCTGAGGGACAGGCACCAGGTATGGTGGGGTCGGCGCCAGGCCGGGTGCTGACACATCTGTGCTGGTTTCCGGTGTGGTCGCACCACCCCTTTACTGCTCTGCCGGTCCTCCAGTTTAAATTCATCATACGCTTGTCTGTGGGGGAGGGGCGGGTTGGGCTGGCGAGAATATTGGGTGTTTATCCAAGATGGCGCCTACCAGTGTGGTCGCTTCGGTAACACGCTCTCTAATATTGTTTTTGTGTTTTTCGTCCGTCTTTGGAGACCTTACACGACTCACTTACACAAGGGGGAGACCTGCTAACCATCAAGGAGGCAACTCCGGACTTTCTGTCACCAACTTTCGAAAATCCGCTCAGTTTTTTCCCCGAGTTACTCACCGGAGCGGCGTCCACGGTTTTCGGCGCATGGAGATGGAAGCGGCGCCACAGAGGGAAACGGGCCGGCATTCCAGTGAAACTCCGCAAGAGAGGACACAGATTGGCGTTCCCGTCGATCCACCTCGCGAATGTACGCTCCCTACCCAACAAAATGGACGAGCTTCATCTTCTGTTAAAGACCAGTAAAGACTTCGGATGTTCCGCGGCCATCTGCTTCACGGAGACCTGGCTTTGCGACGCTGTACCCGATGGCGCCGTCATGCTTCCCGGCTTCAACATTCATCGAGCGGACCGCGACATGGAATCATCGGGGAAAACAAAGGGCAGCGGCATATGCCTCTATATCAACGAAAAATGGTGTACGGACGTCATGGTGCTCAGCACACACTGCAGCCCGCATTTGGAGTCGCTATTTTTAAACTGTAAACCATTCTACTCGCCACGTGAGTTCGCATCATTCATACTGGCTGGAGTCTACATACCGCCTCAAGCTAACACGAACGCTGCACTGCTAACGCTCGCCGAACAAGTCAACGAAATTGAAAAAAAACACCCGGACTCACCCCTCATTATTCTCGGGGACTTTAACAAAGCTAAACTCAACCACGAACTCCCTAAATACAAGCAGGACATCGACTGTCCTACCAGGGAAAATAATACTTTAGACCACTGCTACACTACGGTAAAAAAGCATACCCTGCTATACCTCGTGCAGCCCTGGGCTCGTCTGATCACTGCATAATTCACTTAATACCGGCGTACAGGGAAGAACTTAAATGCGCGAAGCCTACAGTGAAAACAGTCAAAAAGTGGACCAATGAAGCCAAGATGGAACTTCAAAGCTGTTTTAGACTGCACAGACTGGAGTGTCTTTGAAAATTCAGGTGGCAGCCTGGATGAATATACGGACACTGTCACATCCTATATCAGTTTCTGTGAAGAGGTTTGTGTACCAACAAAATCATTTCGCACATTCAACAACAACAAGCCGTGGTTCACTGCTAAATTTAAGCAGCTTCGCCAAGCTAAGGAGGACGCATATCAGAGCGGGGACAGGGCCCTGTATGATCGAGCTAGAAACCAGCTGAGAAACTGGTTTCTAGCTCGAAAACCAGCTGAAATTAACATTGCAAAGAGGAACTATGCAGCAAAGTTGGAAAATCAGTTTAGAGCAAACGACTCTAAATCAGTCTGGCATGCATTTCAATCGCTGACTGATTACAAGCGACGATCCCCCCAAGCTGAGAACAATAGCACACAAGCCAACGACTTGAATACCTTATACTGCAGATTTGAAAAGGACAGTTTCACACCACACACCCACCCGGCCGCACCCGCGACCACAATCACACCTCTGACTTCTGCGTTAACCATCGATGAACAGGATGTGAGACGCATCTTCAAACAACAAAAGATTAACAAAGCGGCAGGCCCGGACCATGTGTCCCCATCCTGCCTCAAAGTCGGCGCGGACCAGCTCGCTCCAGTCTTCACTCAGATCTTCAATAGATCTCTGGAAATGTGCAAAGTTCCATCCTGTTTCAAACGCTCCACCATCATTCCAGTCCTCAAGAAACCTGCAATCTCGGGTCTGAATGACTACAGGCCTGTCGCTTTGACATCTGTGGTCATGAAGTCCTTTGAACGTCTCGTGCTGGACCACCTCAAGAGTGTCACAGGTCCCCTGTTGGACCCCCTGCAGTTTGCCTACCAAGCGAACAGGTCTACGGATGATGCAGTCAACATGGGACTGCATTTCATCCTAGAACACCTCGACAGTGCAGGGACCCATGCGAGGATCCTGTTCGTGGACTTCAGCTCAGCGTTCAACACCATCATCCCTGAACTCCTTTCAACCAAGCTTCTCCAGCTCAGCGTCTCACCTGCCATCTGCCAGTGGATTTACAGCTTTCTGACGGGCAGGACACAGCAGGTCAGGCTGGGGGAGGCCACCTCATCCACACGCAGCATCAGCACTGGGGTGCCCCAAGGTTATGTCCTCTCTACACGAACGACTGCATCTCAGCGAACCTGACTGTCAAACTCCTGAAGTTTGCAGATGACACCACTCTCATCGGCCTCATCAAGGACAGTGACGAGTCTGCGTATCGACAGGAAGCGGAGCGGCTGGAGCTGTGGTGCGGCTGACACAACCTGGAGCTGAACACGCTCAAGACTGTAGAGATGATCGTGGACTTCAGGAGGCATCCTTCGCCACAGCTGCCCCTCACGTTGTCCAGCTGCCTGGTGTCAACCGTCGAGACCTTCAAGTTCCTGGGAATTATAATCTCTCAGGACCTGAAGTGGGCGACCAACATCGACTCCGTCCTCAAAATGGCCCAGCAGAGGATGTGCTTCTGAGAAAGCACGGACTGCCACCGGAGCTGCTGAGACAGTTCTACAGCGGTCATCGGATCAGTCCTGTGTTCTTCCATCACAGTCTGATTTGGTGCTGCTACAAAAAAGGACAAACTCCGACTGCAACGGACAATCAAAACTGCTGAAAGGATTGTCGGTACCCCCCTACCCACCATTGAGGACTTGCACGCTGCCAGAACTAAGACAAGGGCATGCAAAATCCTCTCGGACCCTCCGCACCCCGGTCACCAGCTCTTCCAGCTCCTTCCCTCAGGTAGGCGCTACCGATCAATGCAAACTAGAACTAGTAGACATTCCAACAGCTTCTTCCCTCTTGCGATCAACCTCTTAAACACCTAACCTATAATTCCATGACAACAAGCTGGCATTTTTTTAACTTGAGTTCGTTGTCACATTTCTGTGGCGCCAATTATGTATTACTCGTGCACTCACTGTAGTTGTCTCGCCATGCTGCACTATTTGAATATACTGGCCACTCATGCCAGAGTAGCATCTGCTCCATTTGCACACTGATTAAGGAGTATCTGTAACATTTGCACAACAAACATTGTCACAGATTATCGCACTACTCGTCACTTTAAACCGCATACACTCCTTGAAGTCTCAGCGCCCTTTGCACAATGGTCATTGCACCGGACTATTGCAATATTAATCATTCGAACTGCTCTAAGTGCTAGAGGACTCTGCATCTTTTTGCACAATTGTTTTTTGTCAATGTCTTTATGTCTCCAAAGTGTTCTGTAAATTGTCTGTCTGTTGTACTAGAGCGGCTCCAACTACCGGAGAAAAATTCCTTGTGTGTTTTGGACATAATTGGCAAATAAAGATGATTCTGATTCTGATACTTGGCTAGGTGTCCTGGCACTCCGGCCTGCTCTCTGGCCCCCCATGCTTTTCTCCCACAGATTGTTAATGATCTTAAACATTGAAGCCGGGAAATTATGCAAAAATATAAGCATTTGAGACGGGAGCCAATATTATTTCACAGCACTGTAATAGTCCAAAGTATTTGAAAGTCCAATTTTTTTGTGTACATGCGCAGAAGCGATGCGAAATAAATCCAAATGGCGGCGGAAGTAAACAAAGCCATTGCAGCGCTTGTCAGAATAAAAAAGTACATTGACTTGTTTTCATTCGCATGTGAAAATTCTGATTTGGTGTTGTTGTTTTGTATCTTGAACATGGAGTTTACCTTTAATTTCTTTGCAGGTTTTTCTTGGCTCTTTTGTTTCCATTCCTATTATCCGTCTCTTCAAGTTGTCATAAATTTTCCTCCTGCGGCCACATCAGGGAACATCAAGCTTCTTAGAGATGGTCTTATAGCCTTTACCTTTAACGTGCTATTCGATAATTTTCTTTCTAACCTGAGACAACGTTCTCCTTTGCTTCCTCTGGTCCATGTTTAGTGTGGTACACACTATCTCACCAAACTGCACAGAGATTACTCGGCATCCGTTAAATAAGATGACTGACTGATTCTAAGTTTAAGGAACCTGTGATGCTAATTAGAGGACACACCTTGTTTGAACATGTCCCTATGGTAAAATTATTTACAATATTTTCTAGGGTACCATCATTTTTGTCAAGGCCTGTTTCATGAGTTAAAAAAAAATAGATCTGTTGATCTATATAAAGACTGCACCATTGAAATAAACTAAATATAAATTTATTGTTATATAACTTATATATGTTTGTTTATGCTTACGTTTGTTAATTTTAGGTTTTGCACAATGGTCATAGCACCGGACTATTGCAATATTAGTCATTCGAACTGCTCTAAGTGCTAGAGGACTCTGCATCTTTTTGCACACTTGTTTATAAAAAAAGTAAAATAACATTTAAAAAAAAATGCACTGGCATTACCAGATAACTAGCAACCCTTTATAGCTCAGTAGCTGTTTTTGTCAATGTCTTTATGTCTCAAAAGTGTTCTTTGTCAATTAACTGTCTGTTGTCGTACTAGAGCGGCTCCAACTACCGGAGACAAATTCCTTCTGTGTTTTTTGGACATACTTGGCAAATAAAGATGATTCTGATTTTGATGATCAGAAAAGTACCTTTGATACTTATGTACGGCACATGTTAAATAACTTCAAACTTTTATTCAAGTAATATTCTACAAACTGGCTTTAACTTTAACCAGTTACCTTCTGTCAAGGTACTCTTTGTGTCAAGTATTGCTTTCAAATACTTGATGGAAGATTATTTGTGTCCTGTCTTTTTCCTCGCACACACGCTTCCCATTTTTGTTTATGTTCCTTTTGTTGCTCATGCTTTATAATAGCAGCTGTGACAAAATTAAACATCCCACTTGTACTGGAAACAATCTCCTCTATTTACTCTTCAGCTGGGAAAAGCGTGTGGACCAACGAGGGAGGTTCTACTACGTTGACCACAACACTCGAACCACCACGTGGCAGAGGCCCACAGCAGAGTCTGTGCGCAACTATCAACAGTGGCAGAGCCAACGCAACCAGCTGCAGGGTGCTATGCATCAGTTCAGCCAGCGCTTCCTCTACCAGGTAGTCCAAGCCTTTACCAACTTTCCCTGCATTAACTCAATACAGTGGTTGATTCATCGATCAAACCCCTGTTATGTATTTTGGCATTCAGCTTCTTCTCAGAGAGCAGCAAGTTGTGAAAAAAGTTCTAAAACCTTGAATAATTGGATATCTGCATAAAAAATAAATAAATAAGATAACATTTAATTATTTTGTTAAGGTTGTAGTGAATTATCCCTTCAGTAAACTATGCACAGTACAATCCGCTCTTATGAACTGCAGTTTTTTAGTCTTGCACTTAGGCTATGCACTCAGGGCAAGTTAAATGAAACAAAACAGCTTTGATGCTGTTGCTGGGTTCCCCCAAATTATTATAGTGATTGATTTGATCACTGTAACTCGTTAATGTTAGTTTGCCTCTTCCACTAACAAAGCACAAAATCCTTTTTTTTTTTTTTTTTTTTTTTTTTTGGTTGGGCGGGGGGATGGGACAGTGGGGTAAGCATACGTGACGTCAAGCCTTGCGATACCCAGAATGTAATGTGCCATCCAGTGTTGAATTATTCCAAGAATTAACATCCTTATTATGTTAATTCTCAACTCAACTTTATTTATAGAGCACTTTAAAACAACCACAGCTGCATACAAATGCTGTACATTATATTTCATCCACCCATCCATTTTCAGAGCCGCTTCTCCTCACTAGGGTCGCGGGTGTGCTGGAGCCTATCCCAGCCATCATCGGGCAGGAGGAGGGGTACACCCTGAACTGGTTGCCAGCCAATAGCAGGACATTATATTTGTATTACATATTATATGAGTGCATTATAATATTTAGGGGGAGGTTTCTGTTTGTGTTACCAGTAGAGCGTTGAATGTGTTCATTATTTAACTGTCACATTCATGGTTGATTTATGTTGCACTGTAATTTTTAAGTAACCATGACTTTAGTTTGTATATGACTTCCTGGTCAATTCTGCGAAACAGACAAGTCCAATAGGATGTTGATTGTTAAAGCAAGCCTCAGAAATTCTTGAGTGTCAATAAATTTTCTCAGTGCTCGGTCAATGTTACTCATTGAGAACGTTGGTGCTAATATTGTACAATTTGTAATTTCCTGTAATGTAGTCAGATAGTGTGCTGTTGTTCTGCTGAAAGAAATAGCCATAATAACCCAGTTTGATACGTTTAGAACAAGGAGGTTAGCAGTTTCCCGGGCGGACGGACGTTTGGAGAGGGGGACATAGTGGACAGATTTGGAAAAACGATCGATGATAGTGAGAATAACATTACCTTCTGAGGGGGGCAGGCCGGTAATGAAGTCCATGACGATGTGAGACCAAGGGCGGCTTGGAATCGGCCAGGGGCGACTGATGCCGATTAATGTGGCAAATTGTCAAAGAAGTGATGACACGTGACTGGAATGCACTGTTTCATTGACTGGAGGTACTGGTAATTTCTCTCCCTGATTGGCAGAGCATTCTTATCCATGCCATTGCCTCATTTGGCACCTGTATCCTCTGTGGCAGTTCTTCCCACTCAGAGTCCTCAGAGGAGGACAGCTTGAAATGGACCTTGCCTTCACTGCTAAACTGAAGTGTACGAAAATCATGCACGGTCGGATCTCCAGCTCTTTTGCCTGGTCTGATGCTAATGAAGTAAGTATTCAGTTTCAGGAACTCATCATGCTTGAGTACCTTCACATGGTAAGGTGATTGCCTGATTCTTGCAGTCTGAAGTATGATGACATGGTCTCTTGGCGTGAAGATATCGGTAACTATTTTGCGTACATGCTGTCACACTCCATTTCTGTGAGCCCTGCAACAAGGTATTTCTGTGTTAATTGGTACCCTATATTTCCTTGCAATCTCAGAGAATGCATTTGCCAAACGTGTTGCGGTTCTGATATCCCCAACCAAGTTCTGGTTGGTCTTTGAAGGTTTGCAAATACCTCGCTACTGAGGTCGCTCTCTGATTCGTCCCAATGTAGCAGTACCCTTCCTTTGATCTCAAGTTGAAGAGGGTGAAGTTATGGACCTGCAGTTTTGTTTGGTTATACAGACTGGTAGCTTTGGTTTTTGGGCACAGCAGCACAGCATTGCAAGTCCATTGACCAAACAGACTCATCATATTCGACCTCACTAATATTACTCTGTTTGAATAAAACGCAAACATCACACTGATCTTTTCGCAGACTGAATATAGTTAGAGTAGTTCTCTTCATGGAACACATCTGTGAAATATCAAATTTGACTGCCCCCACTCCAGCAATTGGAGCTGCCTGTTGATATTTCGGCTGTAGTTGGGAGATGGTTGTGCCTGGGTGAAGGAACTTCTTGTCTTTGTAGGTCTCTGTGCTTCTGCAGTAGTGTGACTCAACAGTGGGCAGGTCCCTCAACCAGTCCTTAAGGAAATCCTTGACATCATTTTCAAGCTTTTGCATGCTTGCCATTGTAGCAGACATGCATGATCCACAGTTGGTACCAGCAACCCCCACCCACTGATAGTTCTGCATTCCTGCCTCCTGACCCTCTGAGCCAGCCTGTTTACACAAGACCATGTACAGTAGGCCTGGTCCCCTTATCAGCTGGGACACAGACCAGTCATCAAACCTCCCCCCCCAGCCATCCTGAAGAATGTCACCAACAAAGACCTTTTTCCTGCAAACTGATTTAATGACCAAGAATTTGAGAACCCTGCTTTTCAAATGTGAATTGTTCAAGACAGATTGACAACAATGGAATTACTATTTGCCGTCTTTTTCAGAAACACAAATTCAGCAATGAGCTATGTTTTTTTGAAGAGTAAAAATGCATGCAAGGCGCTCCCAGGCCCATCTAAAACATTGCTGGAACATGGGCGGCACCCGCTGGTGGTGGAGAGTTACCGCAAGCCACGAATCACTGCCCATTGCTTTCACCGAATTTAAAAGTCTATTTGATATTTTACAAACTTTGCACGAATGCTCCCATGCTCATAACACTGTCACTAATTGTTTTTCCACAGGTCTGCTGCTTAATTCTGTTGTCAACCGAATATGCTTGTTTATCTTCGAACAAACACAGAAAGGTTACACAAAGGGACATTGTGTTATTAGCAACCACACAGGGTTGAAACACTCAATTGCATAGATTAACCATAGTGGGTGACAATGAAAAAGCTGGGAATCAATTAATTTCTTATTCCACTGGTTTTAAAACCAAAAATAATTCTAGGATGGAAATTCAATTCTAAAGGCGTGGCCTGTCTTCCCACGCTTGGTCCTTGGGACTGCCTTTTAGCCTTGATACAAAAGGCCAGACCCTTTTATTCTCTTGGCCTTTGGTCCTTCTGCTCGCACAAGACGCTGGCGCACAGCCAGGGAGCCCCACATCTCACCACAAGATGGTGGAGACACACTGAACCTTCCTCGCTGTGCCGATGAGCGCGGACCGCAGATGTACTCAGCGCGCGGCCCGAAACTACACTTTTGTGTGTGTGTGGGGCAGCTTACGGATAAAGATCCAGCACAAGCTTTCCCCTGAGCACGTGGCGAACAACGCCACCCAAATCTCTCTGGCCACCCTGCACTTGAAACTCCTTTTTGCTTTTTTCTTCCTTTTCTTCAAATCCACCTTTTCGGCAACCCTGCCCATCCATTGGGAAGAGCGACCAGCCTGACTAAATTCTCTTCTACGCAACTCGAGTACAGCTTCCTGTTTCCTAAGTACAAGTTGGTGCATAATTGGGTTATAATAACGGTCACAGAAATTCACTGTTCTCGCATTGCTCCACGCACATTCTCACTTCACCCTTACATCACAGGATCGGCCTTTTTTAATGATGAGCTCTACCCTTTGTAGTCAAGCCCCTCTGCATTTTCCCTGTAGTTTTTCCTTTTAGATTTAATTCAATTTTCTGTAAAATTGCTTTGAAATTGTGTTTTGTCTGTTTGAGTTTAACAGTGAAACCGCTGTAATTGAGAACTCTTATTTCATTCATGTAGCAACCTTCTAAATTACTGAGATCTTTACAAATATAAAAAGAGACGTGGTGCCCTATACGAGACAAAGATAGTTTGTAAGTTTAAACGTACGTCAGACTAAACCGGAAGTAAACGCAGGCGTTCACTTTCAACGTCTCTCTTTTCCAAATTAATTAGGTTTTTATCCAAAACTAATATACGCTACACCACTTTTAGGTCCAGTTTTAGAGTGGCGTTGCCACTTGTTCATCATGGTCAATGGTGTCTTTGTTCAGTGTATAATGGTTCTTTCAGGGAGACCAAGTGTAGAGGAAAAAAGTGCCTTGCACACTTTGAGACTGATTCCATCTTGAAGCTTCAGTTGGTAGGACAATAATGAATTGCATCAGGATCCCTCAGCAACTTTCTTTTGCTTTATGCTAACATTTGTGACCAGAGTGTTAATGTATAACCGACGTTCTTCCGAATCTTCTGAAATATCCACTGCTCTTCTGTAATGACTTCCCAGTCTCGAGTTGAGACTCTCTAACAGAACTTTGAGTTGCAGGGAGGACCCATATTATTTGAACCGATTTCTTTGCCACTTTTGCTCTTGTGTAACATTCCTTTGACACATTTTGCTTCCATGTGACTAAGGCGTTTATTCCTTTTCCTTTTAACCATATGTTTTACATCAACATCCTCATCCTGCTGTTCTGGAGTCGTTGCCACAATGGTTAGTCTTCATTTTAAGTGTCAGAGGACTTATTACAGGATGGGATATAGTCTGGATCACTGATGACATCATCGTCATCAGATATGTCCTCTTCATCGTGTCCGTGTCTGCTTGGCATTTTCAATATCAACGGCAGTGTTGAAAGGATAGTCTGCTCCATCTGAAACTCTTGGCCTGGTACATGCTGCTTCATCTCAACAACGTTCTGATTGTCATTTTTGGTGGATGAGGACTGATCGGTGTTAGAACTATCAAGTGTGTCACCTACCAAAAAGGAAAAACATTTCAAGCATCTGAGATCTATTGTCACAATTGTGTGATCATTCTGAGAAAAACAAACAAACATTCATTAGCTTGTGGTCACATGTATTAAAGTACATTAGGGATTCCTGAAGAGACGTGCACAAGCTGCAACTAGACACTGCACAACAGGTACTGGTCAAATGATGTTATGATTACTAATTATAATATTTTTAATATAAGTGAGATTTTCACTGAATAAAAACATAAGTGTTAAGATCCTTTGTAATTTATAAGTTATACACATAATTTGAAGGTGTTGGATTACAATACGGTTAAATGTGTGTTAATTAGATCATAATGTGGAAGATATTAGACAAAATTCTGTTTGAAAATAACTTTTGTTTGAAAAGAAAACCTTCCACGTGTTCTGGAGTTTTTCCACTCTTTGTCAAATGATTGGCAGTTTCATGGACTTAGCAATTTTGCTGACGAGAAACAATAAATAATAATTGTAATATGTATAGCCTAGCCTATATCATAGTAAACCTTATCACTTACCAATAGGGGATGAGCCCTGAATCATGGAAATAACTTCATCTGCAACATAGATTTTCTTTCTTTTTGAAACAGTCACCATCTTGAAAAGCATGTTAAATTGCCCAAGTCAAACAACAATATGACTTAGGCAATTTTACACAAAAATCGAATGGCTCACTCTTGACATAGGCCATTATATTCTCAGCGTAGAATCGCATGATCTGAGTGAGGATGTGGGCGATTTGACCAGTATCATCATGAGATCATTTAGGCAACAACAAAAAAATATATAATCATTTTTGTGAAAAAATGACTAAGGCCATTATTTCAGGAGGGTGACTACATGCTAACGAGTATTGACAATGGCCAAATGCAGGTATGACACAGATTATGTATGTATTTTTTTAAATTGAGGACAAAAAAAGCCAAACGACCTCAGTGTTTTATGCAGCAAAGTATTCCCACGAGAAAGCATGAAGCCATCAAAACTTGAGGCATTTACAAACCAAACACCCTTCTCACAAAGATAAAACTGTTGAGTACTTTCAAAGACGCCTTAAAGACCCGAGGACATCACAAGTGTCTTACATCCAACTCCTTGTGTCTTACGAAGTGGCACATTGTTTGATCAATCCACGGCGGATAAACGGAAAATTATACCTCTTTGACACGATAAATTGTCGAAATTATGATATGTCGGATGACAACAAACCACAGGCCGCATTAAGGCAAGTGGTTATTTTGTATCAAAAATGGACGAATCTACAGACTTAACAAACAACGGCGCTTTACTCGTGTACGTAAAACATGTCTGGGATGGGGACTTAAAGTAACAATTTCTCTGCAAACAAGAGCTCCCTACTTCAACAACGGTAGATGAGATCTTCAGCTCTGTGGAGCTGTATTTTAGTTCAGTGGGCCGAAACTGGGACATGAGCATTGGGATCACAACTGATGTTGCTGCCTCCATGACAGAGAAAAACTCTTTGTGAGGAGAATTCTCGAGAAAGGTCCAAATGCAACTAATTTTTTTTAATGGGTTTCTCTGGCAGGAAAGGATATGGTACTGGTGCTTCATGGGACATTGAAAGAGATCCAAGTGGTAAACGGCATTAAACAAAGCGCAAAAACTGTGCCAAGTTCTTGGCAGTGAGGATGAACAGGTGTTCTATCATGCCAAGGTGTGCTGGTTTTCGAGGGGAAAGGTGCTGTCCCGTTTTTACGAACGAGCTGAAATTCCTTTCTTGCCCAGAACATTCGCTGCCTCTTATCTTTTTTGTTTTTTTTGTCTCTTTGTTTTTAAATATTTTTAAGCTGTAAGTTATTTTTTTCTTTATTTTTAAATGGTTTTAATCATGTCAAGCACATTGAGTTGCCTTGTGTAGGAAATGCACAATACACAACCCCAATTCCAATGAAGTTGGGACGTTGTGTTAAACATAAAAACAATACAATGATTTGCAAATCATGTTCAACCTATATTTAATTGAATACACTAAACCGACAAGATATTTAATGTTCAAACTGATAAACTTTATTGTTTTTAGCAAATAATCATTAACTTGGAATTTTGTGGCGACAACATTTTCCAAAAAAGCTGGGACAGGGTCATGTTTACCACTGTGTTAAATCACCTTTTCTTTTAACAACATTCAATAAACGTTTGGGAACTGAGGACACTAATTGTTTAAGCTTTGTAGGTGGAATTCTTTCCCATTCTTGCTTGATGTACAGCTTCAGCTGTTCAACAGTCCGGGGTCTCTGTTGTCGTATTTTACACTTCATAATTTTCAATGGGCGACAGGTCTGGACTGCAGGCAGGCCAGTCTAGTACCCGCACTCTTTTACGACGAAGCCACGCTGTTGTAACACGTGCAGAATGTGGTTTGGCATTGTTTTGACAAAATAAGCAGGGGCGTCCATGAAAAGGACGTCGCTTGGATGGCAGCATATGTTTCTCCAAAACCTGTATGTACCTTTCAGCATTAATGGTGCCTTCAAAGATGTGCAAGTTACCCATGCTATTGGCACTAACACAGCCCCATACCATCACAGATGCTGGCTTGTGAACTTTGCGCCCATAACAGTCCGGATGGTTCTTTTCCTCTTTGGCCCGGAGGACACGACGTCCACAATTTCCAAAAACAATTTGAAATGTGCACTCGTCGGACCAGAGAACACTTTTCCACTTGGAATCAGTCCATCTTAGATGAGCTCGGGCCCAGAGAAGCCAGCGGAGTTTCTGGGTGTGGTTGATAAATGGCTTTTGCTTTGCATGTAGAGTTTCAAGTTGCACTTACGGATGTAGCACCGAACTGTATTTACTGACAATGGTTTTCTGAAGTGTTCCTGAGCCCATGTGGTGATATCCTTTACACATTGATGTCAGTTTTTGATGCAGTGCCGCCTGAGGGATCGAAGGTCACAGGCATTCAATGTTGGTTTTCGGCCTTGCCGCATACATGCAGTGATTTCTCCAGATTCTCTGAACCTTTTGATGATATTATGGACCGTAGATGATGAAATCCCTAAATTCCTTTAAATTGTATGTTGAGGAACATTGTCCTTAAACTTTTCGGCTATTTTCTCACGCACTTGTTCACAACGAGGTGAACCTTGCCCCATCTTTGCTTGTGAATGACTGAGCAATTCAGGGACGCTCCTTTTCTACCCAATCATGGCACCCACCTGTTCCCAATTAGGCTGTTCACCTGTGGGATGTTCCAAACAGGTGTTTGATGAGCATTCCTCAACTTTCTCAGTCTTTTTTGCCACCTGTACCAGCTTTTTTGGAACGTGTTGCGGCCATAAAATTCTAAGGTAATCATTATTTGCTAAAAACAATAAAGTTTATCAGTTTGAACATTAAATATCTTGTCTTTGTAGCGTATTCAATTAAATATAGGTTGAACATGATTTGCAAATCATTGTATTCTGTTTTTATTTGTTTAACACAACGTCCCAACTTCATTGAAATTGGGGTAATAAACTTAAAGGCTTGCTTTGCCTCTTGCACAGCTGTTTATCAGCAGGGTGTGGCTGACACGTTGCCTACCTTTGTGATGTATTTGAACAATGAAACACATTAAATCTCTTTGCAAGGGAAGGGAAAATGTTTTAACATGACAAAATTCATGCTTTTAAAAAAAGATCACCATGTGGGCAAGTTGTGTTTCTAAAAATCGACTCCACATGTTCCCAAACGCCTGTCATGAGAAACAGCAGCTGGACATGGTAGGAAAAAAGCAACTGAAGAAAACAGTCACGCAGCATCTGTATAAACTTCTGGAGCAGTTTAACAACTTTTTTCCTGGGAAACAGAAGGATGATGTGTGGATTTGCAACCCCTTTGGAGCCCAGTTCATGCGCGCCTTGGGGAGCCAGCCAGCCGTTAACACAAATTTCATGTAACCATATGATTCACAAAAAAAAAAAATACAAAAATGTGATGCTCTTTTGGACCATTATTCATCGAGTAGTTAATAACCTCAAAAACCTAAAACAAAAAATATAAACAAAGACAAAAGGAACAGAGTAAGGACCATAGATCATTTTATACTTGAGACTATTTGAGTCCAGGGATGCACAAGTCATGGAAACAATGAATCCCAACCCGGGAACAATGAGTCACTGTAATTTATCATCACAGAATACAGGTACAGTAATCATTGCTTCTTGCTTCGCGGTCCTGCTATATTGCGGATTTTTATTACACGTGTTTACTCTATTTCTTTTATACTGTTTGTTCAATATTTTGGTTTTATCCATGGCTCTTGTTCTCTCTGTGTATGTATTTAGGTCTGTCATGATAGCAATTTTTTTTTTTGGTTTTCCCAAAAGCTATCACAACAAACGACAGTGTCGCTGTTGTTTTTATGCCACTGATAAAATGTTAAACCATAATAATTTAAGTCCATCTTTTTTATGAACACTTCAGTTTTAATTCTAAGAATAATGAACATTGACTTTGTAATATAGAACAATAAATAAAATATCAGATAAAAAGATATAAATAAAACGGGCTCTGGCTGTGGTCGCCAAAATTGCACTTAAACAAACATTTGGCACAGGGGTATAAACAGTCATGATTGCTAAACAAATAAACATTTGGCACAAAGGTATATGAACAGTCATGAATCCCTTAACAGGCAATATACTGCCAATGACATTTCCAGTCGGTAAAGAAAAATTGCGAACAACAAAAAACAGCACAAGTAAATCAAAACAACCCGTTTTGATTCAAGATTTGTACTACTTTTCAAAAGTCTGCAGCCTTTCTTTAAACGCTGCTTTGTCAACATGTTCAACGGCTACATCGCTTACAATAGTGAGCGTTATACTGTATATAATGTGACATGCATGCGTCATACACGCTGTCACGTTTGTATTTGCATTGTTGGGCAAAGCGTTCCATAATTGCAAGGTGACGGTAAATGTCCCACTGTGTTTTTTGTTCCCAACTGACGAAATTGCCTGGGATGGTTGTGTTTAAAATTTATTTTGTCACTTTGATGTTTTAAGTTGTGTTGTCTTTGTTGCGACTTTAGACAAATTCAACATACCAGCTCGTTGGTGTTAGCTGGATATAAATATTCCCACATCGTTGCGGTGGCATAAGGGTTTGGGACTAATTCCATTTATGCCGCTCAATTTTCTGTTACTGCAGCTGCTGGCTCGCTGTCAGAAAATCTTGCTTCGTGTGCACTACAGCCCGCATTTCATAGGCACGCATGCATGCACACGCACACGACCAAGCAGACGGAGGGTCCTCGCTCTTCACTATCTCTGATGGTTTTAGAGACCACAGTGAAACTCATCGTGTGTCTGCGTTCAAGTCACGGAAAAGTTTTTTTTTTTTTTTCTTACTCAAACGACTGGGCAGCTGTATGCACCCTGTGTCCCCCCCCCCCCACCCCCACCTTTCTGTGTCATTTGCTTCTCCGTCTTCTGGCAGGGCCGACCCACCGTACGCCAGTCCACCCTTGGTAAAGAACCTCTTTCCTTCAGCACGACATATTTATGCGAGTGTGGCTTCTCAGCTCTGATTCAGCTGAAGACCAAAACATTGTCCAAAACTGGACATTGAGAATGACCTCAGTTGCCGAATATATAGTTGCCTACTATAATGCCAGACTTTTGCACTGTTATCTGGAGCAAAAAAACATCCCCAATTGTCCCATTAATTCTGCAAAATTCTGGTCAAGGTTCACTGTTATTTGGGATTGACCAAATGTTAAGGCTAAGACAGTAAATACAAATTAATTGAATAGTTATTTTTAGATTTCAATTGCATTTTGTGAACTTGAATGTCACCTTGATTAATATTTGGAGTGTGTGGATTGACAACTGCTGCACCTTTATTTCTTGTTTGTGCAATATTACTGAAGTTAGATTAAGTTTCAGTTGGGTCCTCAAGATTAACTTTTTGTTTTTTTAATTAAAATTCAGCCACTTGAGTGTTAAATGCATAATCTATTATCACTATTGTTTTAGTTTTATCTTTAAATTTTTATTTTGTGTCAATTGGCACACTGTCATCTTTTGTAATACGTGAGGTTCAAACTGCAACGTTTTCATTAAATTGAGATGTTGAAATCTGGGTCGCGGCTTGTCTTATAAGGAGTGATGGTGGGACCCGAAGCCTGACCAGTTGAGAACGACAGGTCTACAGTTTGTGTGCGCGTGTCTGAGTCTATGTTTGCAAAGTGATTGTTGCCTCTGATTCATTAGCCCTTGCAAACTGACCTTCGAAACCACTTTTACCACCTTTTTATTATCTCAAAAGTTACTGCCTACGGCTCTTACAGTTGGAAGCAAGTGTTGTTGTCAAATTATCAGAATCAGAATCATCTTTATTTGCCAAGTATGTCCAAAACACACAAGGAATTAGTCTCCGGTAGTTGCAGCCGCTCTAGTACAACAGACAGTCAATTTACAGAACACTTTGGAGACATAAAGACACTGACAAAAAACAATTGTGCAAAAAGATGCAGAGTCCTCTAGCACTTAGAGCAGTTCGAATGACTAATATTGCAATAGTCCGGTGCAATGACCATTGTGCAAAGGGCGCTGAGACTTCAAGGAGTGTATGCGGTTTAAAGTGACGAGTAGTGCGATCATCTGGGACAATGTTGGTTGTGCAAATGTTACAGATACTCCTCAATCAGTGTGCAAATGGAGCAGATGCTACTCTGGCATGAGTGGCCAGTATATGCAAATAGTGCAGCATGGCGAGACAACTACAGTGAATGCACGAGTAATACATAATTGGCCCCACAGAAATGTGACAACGAACTCAAGTCAAAAAAATTCCAGCTTGTTGTAATGGAATTATAGGTTAGGTGTTTAAGAAGTTGATCGCAAGAGGGAAGAAGCTGTTGGAATGTCTACTAGTTCTAGTTTGCATTGATCGGTAGCGCCTACCTGAGGGAAGGAGCTGGAAGAGCTGGTGACCGGGGTGCAGACGGTCCGAGAGGATTTTGCACGCCCTTGTCTTAGTTCTGGCAGCGTGCAAGTCCTCAATGGTGGGTAGGGGGGTACCGACAATCCTTTCAGCAGTTTTGATTGTCCGTTGCAGTCGGAGTTTGTCCTTTTTTGTAGCAGCACCAAACCAGACTGTGATGGAAGAACACAGGACTGATTCGATGACCGCTGTGTAGAACTGTCTCAGCAGCTCCGGTGGCAGGCGGTGCTTTCTCAGAAGCCGCAGGAAGTACATCCTCTGCTGGGCCTTTTTGAGGACGGAGTTGATGTTGGTCGCCCACTTCAGGTCCTGAGATATTGTAATTCCCAGGAACTTGAAGGTCTCGACGGTTGACACAAGGCAGCTGGACAACGTGAGGGGCAGCTGTGGCGAAGGATGCCTCCTGAAGTCCACGATCATCTCTACAGCCTTGAGCGTGTTCAGCTCCAGGTTGTGTCGGCCGCACCACAGCTCCAGCCGCTCCGCTTCCTGTCGATATGCAGACTCGTCACCATCCTTGATGAGGCCGATGACAGTGGTGTCATCTGCAAACTTCAGGAGCTTGACAGTCGGGTTCGCTGAGGTGCAGTCGTTCGTGTAGAGAGAGAAGAGCAGCGGAGAGAGGACACAACCTTGGGGCGCCCCAGTGCTGATGCTGCGTGTGGATGAGGTGGCCTCCCCCAGCCTGACCTGCTGTGTCCTGCCCGTCAGAAAGCTGTAAATCCATTGGCAGATGGCAGGTGAGACGCTGAGCTGGAGAAGCTTGGTTGAAAGGAGTTCAGGGATGATGGTGTTGAACGCTGAGCTGGAGTCCACGAACAGGATCCTCGCGTAGGTCCCTGCACTGTCGAGGTGTTCTAGGATGAAGTGCAGTCCCATGTTGACTGCATCATCCGCAGACCTGTTCGCTTGGTAGGCAAACTGCAGGGGGTCCAGCAGGGGACCTGTGACACTCTTGAGGTGGTCCAGCACGAGACGTTCAAAGGACTTCATGACCACAGATGTCAAAGCGACAGGCCTGTAGTCATTCAGACCAGAGATTGCAGGTTTCTTGGGGACTGGAATGATGGTGGAGCGTTTGAAACAGGATGGAACTTCGCACATTTCCAAAGATCTGTTGAAGATCTGAGTGAAGACTGGAACGAGCTGGTCCGCACAGACTTTGAGGCAGGATGGGAACACATGGTCCGGGCCTGCCGCTTTGTTAATCTTCTGTTGTTTGAAGATGCGTCTCACATCCTGTTCATGGATGGTTAACGCAGAAGTCAGAGGTGTGGTTGTGGTCGCGGGTGCGGCAGGGTGGGTGTGTGGTGTGAAACTGTCCTTTTCAAATCTGCAGTAGAAGGTATTCAAGTCGTTGGCTAGTCTGCTATTGTTCTCAGCTTGGGGGGATCGTCGCTTGTAATTAGTCAGCGATTGGAATGCATGCCAGACTGATTTAGAGTTGTTCGTGCTAAACTGTTTTTCCAACTTTGCTGCATAGATCCTCTTTGCAATGTTAATTTCTTTAGTAAGCTGGTTTCTAGCTCGATTATACAGGGCACTGTCCCCGCTCTGATATGCATCTTCCTTAGCTTGGAGAAGCTGCTGAAGTTTAGCAGTGAACCACGGCTTGTTGTTGTTGAATGTCCGAAATGATTTTGTTGGTACACAAACCTCTTCACAGAAACTGATATAGGATGTGACAGTTTACGTATATTCATCCAGGCTGCCACCTGAATTTTCAAAGACACTCCAGTCTGTGCAGTCTAAAACAGCTTTGAAGTTCCATCTTGGCTTCATTGGTCCACTTTTTGACTGTTTTCACTGTAGGCTTCGCACATTTAAGTTCTTGCCTGTACGTCGATATTAAGCAGTGATCAGACGAGCCCAGGGCTGCACGAGGTATAGCACGGTATGCGTTTTTACCGTAGTGTAGCAGTGGTCTAAAGTATTATTTTCCCAGGTAGCACAGTCGATGTGCTGCTTGTATTTAGGGAGTTCATGGTTGAGTTTAGCTTTGTTAAAGTCCCCGAGAATAATGAGGGGTGAGTCCGGGTGTTTTTTTTCAATTTCGTTGACTTGTTCGGCGAGCGTTAGCAATGCGGCGTTCGTGTTAGCTTGAGGCGTAATATGGACTCCAGCCAGTATGAACTCCAGCCCGATGATTCCATGTCGCGGTCCGCTCGATGAATGTTGAAGCCGGGAAGCATGACGGCGCCATCGGGTACAGCGTCGCAAAGCCAGGTCTCCGTGAAGCACATGGCCGCGGAACGTCCGAAGTCTTTACTGGTCTTTAACAGAAGATGAAGCTCGTCCATTTTGTTGGGTAGGGAGCCTACATTCGCGAGGTGGATCGACGGGAACGCCAATCTGTGTCCTCTCTTGCGGAGTTTCACCTGAATGCCGGCTCGTTTCCCTCTGTGGCGCTGCTTCCGCCTCCATGCGCCGAAAACCGCGGACGCCGCTCCGGTGAGTAACTCGGGGAAAAAACTGAGCGGATTTTCGAAAGTTGGTGACAGAAAGTCCGGAGTAGCCTCCTTGATGGTTAGCAGGTCTCCCCTTGTGTAAGTGAGTCGTGTAAGGTCTCCAAAGATGGACGAAAAACACAAAAACAAAGACAATACTAGAGAGCGCGTTACCGAGGCGACCACACTGGTAGGCGCCATCTTGGAATTGGGTAGGCGCCATCTTGGAAAATCTTAATGGTGCAAGCCGTACCGGCTGTGTGAACATGCACTTCCCTATGCAGCCAACAATTTTCCAGATTGAGATGTTTGCTCTGAAATGGACAGGCAAATAATTCCCAACTCTGCTATTATTCATCTGATTTATTGGTAATTCAATGTGAAAGCGACTGTAAAGTCCTGCCAAGCAGTACCAATACAATACAGTATACCTATATTCTGTTTTACAATAATGTATTTCAATTAGATAATCATCACATGTACTTTTATAATGTAATAATAATCATATGTACCTGTGACAGAAGTATAGCGTGGAGTCTCTGTCGCTTAAATGCAGCTGTGCAGTCAGTGGCTGGGGCGCTTTTTGATCATTACATGCAGCCTCTCAAAATATCCACACACTCTCCTTTATTCCCGACCATTTCCATTCTTTGTGCCTATCCACCTTATGGATATGAACAGGTAGATACGACACAACCCTTTGTGCTGCGGAGAGGCTGAGTTAGTGGGGGCAATGTGTCAGCGCTTTCTGATTTTATAGATGGCACAAGCATGAAAATAACAAGGATGCCTGTACATTACGCTACATATAGTTGCACACTACGCCATACAGCCGAAAAAGGGAAAATGCGAATAACAAATAATAAAAATAGTTTTTGACTTTTTGTCCATTATTAAATCTTGTTGTGAAACTCCAGTCTTTGAGAGCTTCAGTAACTACTTGGCTATACGCAAAACACTACCGCGAGCTAGCAACTTGATAGCAAATGGCAATAAACTGTATTCTATTCAAACTCTACAGAGTGGGTTTGTTTCTACATATAGTCAGGTCCGACCGTCCATAAATATTGGGACAATTATCATATTTTTGGTTCTAAACAACACCACAATAGAGTTTAAATGAAACGAACAAGACAGGGTCCATAATACTCCCCAAATCTTGTATCGCATGTATTGTGATACAAAATTATTATTATTTTTGTGTAGCAATTGTTCAAAACAGTGTTTTGGGGAATTATCAATAACATAATACAATTTCCACTAAGTACTAAATAACTGTCTAATTTTATGCTAAAATTTAATAAACATTTTTTTTTCTAATTTTAAAATTTAATTTTTTTTCTTCTAATTTTATGCCCTAAATTTAAAAAAACTTTACTCCATATTTAGAGGCATATTTTGACCTTTTGAACAAGGAGATAATTTTTGCTTTGTGGCAAAGCAGAAATCCTATTGTAGCAACACTGCATATTGTTCATGAGTCTGTAATTTCCGATTGTCTGTGGGGCTGTGAAGGTAACAGGACACATGTACAGGAAGGGAGGGAGATGGACGTTGGCAACTGCGCTGGTTAACGTTCTTCCTCGTCATGCTCCCTTGGTGATAACAACTCTGTGCCATGGAAGCGATGATTAGTGACTTATAATGCATTGACACCGGACGCAAAGAGAGCTTTTCGCCTCAGAGGCTCGGTAGTTGGCCGAATAATACAATAGTGTAGCGTATATGGGGGTTAAATTAAATGTAATTAATTTGGAAAAAGATACAAAGGATGGTAAATGTTTGCATTCGCTTCTGGGTTAGTCCGATTTACGCTTTAACGTGAAAATCAAACTAATTCGTCTCGTAAAGGGGAACCACGTCACTTTTTAGATGTATAAAACTTCAGGACAAAGTGACGACAAACCTTTTATCAGTCTTGTAATTTGAATGTTGCAACATGAATTAGATAGAAGTTCTCGATAACCAGAGGTCTTTAGTCGAACCCAAACACACAAATGATACAGGTAGTGAATTTTTATAGAAAATCTAATATGGAACTCTACAAGGGAACAATGCAGGACAGAAAACAGACAAACATTGGCAAAAGAGACTTGTGATATGAGGGTGGAAGGAGCGTGTATTGACAATGCAGAGGGCTGGGGTTCGTGTTCTCGTGAATTTAAACCCAAATATGCACTAATCTGTACTTTTAGTAGACCGCAAATTGGACTTACATGCGTGGACCACAATTTAGGCACACTGGTCGATCTCCCGTATGTTTGGCCGGTGTAGGTTGTACCCCGCATCCCGCCTGAAGAAAGCTGGGATAGGCTCCAGCAGCCCGCGACCCTAGCGAGGATAAGTGGCAAAGAAAATGGATGGATGGACAATCACTAGTGGCGCTATTGCGATGGTAACACCAATGGCGTTCATGCAAAGTTCTTAAAATATTATATAACATTCAAGTCCAGTGAAGATTGTGATTAGTTCATCCGGGGTTGCAGTGGCTTTCCACTACCTGTGGGTGTCGCTAGCTGCATCCATTGTCCCAGACTGGGGGAACAAATGTCACTGAAAACAGCAGGAAAAATAAGTCTTTGTTGGTGAGACTCTTCAGGCTTAATTTAGTGTCCGAGTGAGAAACCAGTTGTCTGTGTCTCAGCTTTGATGAGCTACTTGGGACTGGCTGGTAATTCATTTAGTGTCCGTGCGCGAAGTTAAGCCTCCTCGTGCTTCTTCTTTGATAAACAGACAAGGTTTTCCTGAGATGTCTTGTGTATGCAGACTGAGTCAGCGGGCAGACGAGGCGGGTATGCAGAACAGCACGAGACTGGAGGTTGCTGGGTGTCATCTTTAGTGGCGTGTCCGTTACAATTGCATGGGCCAAGCATTCACCGGCGGTAGTCCCTGGAAAGCAGGGAGGTTGGACGACTGTTCAATGTGGATCTGACGTTTTTTGTTCTTACAGTATAGTGGTTATTTAATCTAATTCATTTAAGGAATTTATACTCGGTATTACAGCCGGAAGGAGTTCGTGTTGGAGTGATTTCCATAACAAAATACGGCCGTTCCCTAACATTTGACAGTTCTATTTTGGTTTCATCTGACCATATGACATTCTCCCAATCTTCTTCTGGATCATCGAGATGCTCTCTAGTAAACTTCAGACGGGCCTGGACATGTACTGGCTTAACACATTAACTGCCATTGACGGCTTTAGAAGTCAAATATCCATGTTAAATGGGAAGGCAGGCAGTGAATGAGTGGGGACACATCTGGCTCTGCAGGATTTGGGTCTCTGGTGGCGTAGTGTGTTATTGATGGTAGCCTTTGTTACTTTGGTCCGAGCTCTCTGTAGGTCATTCACTAGATTACCCCCGTGTGGTTCTGGGATTTTTGCTCACCGTTCTTGTGATCATTTTCACCCCATGGGGTGAAATCTTGCGTGGAGCCCCAGATCGAGGGAGATTATCAGTGGTCTTGTATGTCTTCCATTGTCTAATAATTGCTCCAACAGTTGATTTTTTCACACCAAACTGCTTACCTATTACACTTTCTGTCTTCCCAGCCTGGTGCAGGTCTACAATGTTGTTTCTGGTGTCCTTTGACAGCTCTTTGGTCCTGGCCATAGTGGAGTTTGGAGTGTGACTGAGGTTGTGGACAGGAGACTTTTATACTGATAATGAGTTCTAACAGGTGCCATTAATACAGCTAGTGAGTGCAGGACAGAGGAGCCTCTAAGAAGAAGTTACAGGTCTGACAGCCAGACATTTTGCTTGTTTGTAGGGGACCAAATACTTACTTTCCACCATAATTTGTTAATTCTTTAAAAATCAGACATGATTTTCTGAATATTTTTTATTCTCATTTTCTCTCTCATTGGTGGCCTCTGTCATCTTTGTAAGTGGAAGAACTTGCACAGTTGGTGGCTGACTAAATACTTTTGCCCCACTGTATGCCTCCCACCTTTTAAGGGACCAAATGTAATGGGACAAAGTAACAATCATAAGTCAAGCTTTCAATTTTTAATACCTGGCTGCAAATTCTTGGCAGACTATTACAGCCTGAATCAGACATATGCACACAGACATCATAGGGGGGCCCTGCCTGAAGAAAATGTGCCCTTTTTCTGTGGTGTTTTTTTTTTTTTCTTTAAATCATTTTTCTTTTTCTTTTTTTTTTAAATTAATGAATGAAGTTCTCTCTCTCTCTTCTAAACAGATACATTCCTGCTTAGGCACAGCTCCCCTGTCAAATAAGCAGAAATTTAAAAAAAGTAAACTCCAAATAGCTGGTCAAAATGGCGCTCTGTAATAACTCCCCCCCACACCACCACCCCGCCACCCGCCCAACACTCTCCCTTCTCCTGCAGTGCGGCTGCGCGCACAGAGGCAGAGACAGGCAGCAGCAGAACTCCGCCCTCAGTAATAGGTTTTGCTTTGGTTTTTGGTGTTTTTACTCTTGGGAGGTGACTGGTGATGACGGTAGTTGTTGGGTTCGCAAATAACAAGACACAACATACAGGTAGTTAGTGTGTCTTGCTAACTTGCACATATGAGCTACGAGCTGTTGTGTTTTGTTTAACTAAGGCCCTTCATCATATGTACACAGGTTTATGTACTGGGACACTACAGGTGAATACAGTTAGGTGCATCTCATGTCATCTTTAACACTGTTGAAGTGATCGGCATTATATCCTATGCAGGGCCCAAGGCCCCAGATTACAAATTAATAAACTACCACCACACTCACCAATTTGCGCATGTTCGTTTTCTCTCAGGAAAGGTAAAACCAATCAAGAAACTCACACAGATAGGAGCTGTTTATCGTTCTCAAAGGTTCAGAAAATAATGTTGACAGAATTCTGGACGTTTTCTCTCCTGCCTAGAGCCGAGCCTCGCGTCTGCGTTGCAGGCGGAGAGAAAAAGGTGCATCTTACCCTCGTTGCCCCACCATTTGTATATTACAACACAAGTACGGGGAGGGCGTTGTTCCTCCTCGCAGCTGGCTTGTCTCCCGGTCATCCTGACCTGCTGTCGCCCACCCTTTCTCTGGTGGATGACTTGTTTTCCTGTCGCTGTCAACGAGAACATTCCGCAGCCTTCCGCTTCTGCAAGATCCTGTAAACAACTTGTCCAAGCACACACACTGCAAGCATATTTCACAAGCTAAAATGTTTTCAAGGTTACTGTGGGGCCACTCGTGTGAGCAATCTCATACTGAATACTAAATCTGTGAATACTGTAATAACTGATAACATAAGAATTCTATTGTATGGTTAATACGACAATTCATAAGATATGTCTTCTATTCTATGACAAGTATAACAACAACACATTGATATGTAACCTAATAACTGGTTGCACCACCCTCAGCAGCAACAACTGAAATGAAACGGGTTCTATAACTGGAAATGAGCCTTTCACATCTCTTTGGAGACATTTTGGACTGCTCTTCCTTGCACAATTTTCATTTTTTTTTCAAGTCCTGTGTTACATTTACAGTAGAGGAAACGAGACACACACCTTCCAAAAATTTCAACTTTCGTCTCGTCAGTGAATAGACCATTCTCCCAAAAGTAATCAGAACTCGGAACGGAATCATTCAGACACTTTTTTTTCCCAGCATCAGAATCATCTTTGTTTGCCAAGTATATCCGGTAGTTGGAGCCGCTCGAGTACGACAACAGACAGCCATTTGACAGAAAATACTGAGACATAAAAACATAAACATAAAAACACAGTACAAAGAGTCACTGAGCAATGAAAGCTAACTGTAAATTTGGTAATGCTGATACAGTTTGTTTTGTTTTTGTTTGTTTTTGACAATTGTGCTGAGACCTCCTGTTTGAGCAGTTTGAAATGACTAATCGAGGAATAATCCGGTTGTGCAAATGGTGCAGAGACTTTAAGAAATTTAAAAACATTATATTGACAAGTAGTGTGATAATCTGGAACTGTGTCAATTGTGCAAATGGTGCAGATACTTCTCATGAGTGGCCAGTATTCGTCAACAATGGATAAAAGGATCATCACCCAAGTCCCCAAGAAACCTGCAATCACGGGTCTGAATGACTACAGGCCTGTCGCCCTGACATCTGTTGACATGAAGTCCTTTGAACGCCTCGTGCTGGACCACCTCAGGAGCATCACCGGTTCCCTCCTGGACCTCCTGCAGTTTGCCTACCGAGCAAACAGGTCTGCGGATGACGCAGTCAACATAGGACTGCACTTCATCCTGGAACACTTAGATGGCGCGGGGACCTACGCGAGGGTCCTGTTCGTGGACTTCTGCTCTGCGTTCAACACCATCATCCCCGAATTCCTCTCCTCCAAGTTTGTCCAGCTCAGCGTCTCACCTGCCATCTGCCAGTGGATTTACAGCTTCCTGACGGGCAGGACACAGCAGGTGAGGCTGGGGGACACGCTCATCTACACACACCACCAGCACTGGGGCGCCCCGAGGTTGTGTCCTCTCTCCGCTGCTCTTCTCTCTCTACGCGAACGACTGCACCTCAACACACCCGACAGTCAAACTTCTGAAGTTTACAGACGACACCACAGTCATCTGCCTCATCAAAGACAGTGACGAGTCTGAATATCGACAGGAAGTGGAGCGGCTGAGCTGTGGTGCGGCCGACACAACCTGGAGCTGAACACGCTCAAGACTGTAGCAATGATCGTGGACTTCAAGAGGCATCCTTTGCCACAGCTGCCCTTCACGCTGTCCAACTGCCCTGTGTCAACTGTTGAGCCCTTCATGTTTGTGGGAATTACATTCTCTCAGGACCTGAAGTGGGAGATCAACATCAACTCCATCCTCAAAAAGGCCCAGCAGAGGATGCACGTCCTGCGGCTTCTGAGGAAGCATGGCCTGCCACAGGAGGGGTTGAGGCACTTCTACACAGCAGTCATGGAATCAGTCCTGTGTTCATCCATCACAGTCTGGTTTGGTGTTGCAACAAAAAAGGACAAACTCCAACTGCCAACGGACAAGCAAAACCGCTGAAAAGATTGTTGGTATGCGCATACCTGCCCTTGAGAACTTGCACACTGCCAGAATTAAGACGAGCATGCAAAATCCTCTTGGACCATCCACATCCTGGTCACCACCTCTTCCAGCTCCTTCCCTTAGGTAGGCGCTATTGATTAATGCAAACTAAAACAAGCAGACATTTCAACAGCTTCTTCCCTCTTGCCATTAACTTCTTAAACAGTTAACTTTCCATTGGAACATGCTGCCAATTTTGTATTGAGATTGTAGGCACATCTCTGTAGGGCCAATTATACAACCCCGATTCCAATGAAGTTGGGACATTGTGTTAAACATAAATAAAAACAATACAATGATTTGCAAATCATGTTCAAACTATATTTAATTGAATACACTACAAAGACATTTAATGTTCAAACTGATAAACTTTATTATTTTTAGCAAATATATATATATATATATATATATAAATACATATTTTATATTTATATATATTTTATATATTAATACATATTTTATATTTATATAAATATATATATATAAACATATAATATATATATAAATATAAATATATATATTTATATTTATATTTATATATATATGGCTGGAACACGTTCTAAAAAAGCTAGGAAGGGGGGAAAAAAGAACAGGTGTACAGGCTACTTGGGAACAGGTGGGTGCCATGATTGGGTATAAAAGGACCTTCCCTGAATTGCTCAGTTATTCACAAGCAAAGATGGGGCGTGGTTCACTTCTTTGTGAACAAGTGCGTGAGAAAATAGTGGGAACAGTTTAAGGACAATGTTCCTCAACGTACAATTGCAAGGAATTTAAAGATTTCATCATCTACGGTCCATAATATCATCAAAAGGTTCAGAGAATCTGGAGAAATCACTGCATGTAAGCGGCAAGGCCGAAAACAAACATTGAATGCCCGTGACCTTCGATCCCTCAGGCGGCACTTTCAGTTAAATATAGGTTGAACATGATTTGCACATCATTGTATTCTGTTTTTATTTGTTTAACACAACATCCCAACTTAATTTGGAATTGGGGTTGTGTGTATATGTGTGTGCGTACCGAATGTGCATTGCGCAAAGCAACATCAGTTTGGCTAAGGACCTCCAAAAATGGCACCTACAAAGAGACACGCTTACAAAGCACAGTTTAAACTGCAAGCTATCAGTTACGCGGAGGAGCATGGGAATCGAGCAGCCACGAGAGAATTCAAGATCCACGAACCCACGGTTCACAAGTGGAGAAAGCAGGAAAACGAGCTTTGCCAAGTCAAGAAGACGAAGCTGAGTTTCCGCGGAAACAAGGCGAGGTGGCCCGAGTTGGAAGACCAACTCGAGCAATGGATTAATGATCAAAGAACAGCTGGGAGAAGCATCTCTACAGTCACCATTCGACTCTGGGCAATAACTCAGAGCTTGCCATCATTCCGGGAGGCTTGACGAAGGAACTCCAATCGCTGGACTTCAGTGTAAACAGGGCGTTCAAAGTGAAGTTGTGAGCGGCGTGGGAGCCATGGATGACAGATGGCGAACACAGCTTTACTCAGACTAGGAGGCAGCGCTGGGCGAGTTAGGCCACAATTTGTGAATGGATTGTGGATGCTTGGGCTAACGTGTCTGCTTGCACTGTTGTTCGAGCTTTCGTAAAAGCCGGCATCATTTCTGAGGAGCCGCACGGCAACGAGACTGACTCAGAAAGTACGAGAGGGAACCTGGCGTGTTTGATGGAGAACTTGCCCAGCTGTTCATTTCGGATACAGAACATGAGGACTTTGATGGATTTGTGGATGAGGATTGATCAAAAAATAACGCGAGTCAATAAACTACAACCAAACTCAGTTTTGCTCCCACTGCCTTTTAAAAACATTGTTTTAGAGTGCATGCATGCTACCATATGTTTTAAGCTAGCGTATGTTTTACCATGCCTGCGCCCAAAAATACGGTGCGCCTTATGGATGTGTTGAATACAGAAACAGACCCCGTAACTGAGACTGCGCCTTTTAATACGGTCGCACCTTATGGTCGTGAAAATACATGTATCTATAGATGTGTGTGTATATATACAGTGGGTACGGAAAGTATTCAGATCCCCTTAATTTGTTCTCTTTTTTTATATTGCAGCCATTTGCTAAAATCATTTAATTTTTTTTCCACATTAATGTACCCACAGCACTCCATATTGACAGAAAACAAACACAATTGTTGAAATGTGTATACACGTGTGTGTGTGTATGTATATATATATTTATATATATATATATATATATATATATATATATATATATATATATACGTATATATATATATGTATATATATATATATATATATATATATATATATATATACGTATATATATATATGTGTATATATATATACGTGTATATATATATACATATATATATATATATATGTGTATATTATATATATATATACATATATATATATGTGTATATTTATATATATATATACATATATATATATATATATATATATATATATATAATATATATATATATATATATATATTATATATATATATATATATATATATATATATATATTATATATATATATGTATATATATATATATATATACATATATATATATATATATATATAATATATATATATATATATATATATATATATACACACACACACACACACACACACACACACATCTTCCTTCTTGTTGAGTCAAGAACACTGACCTTAACTGAGGCAAGGAAGGCCTGCAGTTCTTCAGATGTTGTCCTGGGTTCCTTGAGGAGTCGTCACTGTGCTGTTGGGGTAATTTTTGTAGGCTGGCAACCTTTGGAAAAGTTCACCACTGTTCCAAGTTTTCTCCATGTGATGGATCATGGGTTTGTGGATAATGGTGCTCACCGTGGTTTGTTGGAGCTTTAGAAATGGTTTTGTCCCCCTCTCTAGACTGATAGATGTCTATTACTTAATTTTAATTCTCTCTCGCTCTTAACTTTCTTTGGATGGTGCCATTTTGTTGGAGCTTTTTGAGATCTTTTTGCCATCTTCATTTTGTCAGACAGGTTCTATTTGTGTGATTTCTTTATTGAACAGGTCTGGAGGTAATCAGGCTTGGATTTGGTCAGTGAAAATGAACTCAGGTTTCCATTAAATGTGATTAGCCACAGTTAATTCATAACTGCCTTCACAGCTGAGTGAGAGTGGGGCAGCAATCAAGGAATCTTATTTCTGTTAACTAACTTAACTTATTCCCGGTGGCCGCCGCTACACCTGCGCCACAATACACATACGCACGCACCTCGCGTGATCACTTCCTCTGCCTCCGCATGCAGAGTTGTCAAACAGATGCCACACAAACACACACGTCAGACAATGCCGTAACAATGGCGTGCCCCGTCTCCCCGTAATAAATTACCAGCACGCGATCCACCAAGGCTCCCTTCGATCGCGATTCGACGTATTGAGCACCCCTGCACTACAATATATTACATGCGGAGCTTCAAAACCCGAAACAGGGTCACAGTTTTTCTGTGGCAGCCACAGTTGGATGTGTGGTGCTTAATGGTTTTGTGTGCGGCGAAGTGTTGCTGATAGTCTTTTTTTTTTTTGCAATGGTCCACTTCAGTTGCTTTCGGTCGCATCGCTCAATGTGCCGCGGGGCCTTAGTAACTCACAGTTGCACAGGTTATCCACTGATGCAATGCAGGCTCTCAAGTTGTTGTATAGTGGCGGAGGGGCAACTGAAGGCAGATGCTTAGTAGTGTGTCACTGCGCACCATTTCAGCCATGACCAAAAATCTCCACAGTTTGGTACTACATAGTTCTCTGTCTTTGCATACATTTTCAGTAATTATCTTCAAACATGTACAGTGTATTTACAAACGAATCTCTGAATTCTCTTTACATGGTCTTCAACTACGGTTTCCAGTTTCCCTCACTCCTCTCGCACCGCTGATCTCTTTTGTGTCAACTCTTTTCTGTCTTTATAGCTAATCTTCCCGGGATTTGTGCAGTTTTCATCACAAAATCACCTCTCTGAAATCTCATTTTTATGTTGAATTTTTGTCTTTTTCGCCTTATCCAGCATCATATGAGACCTCTTATTTGGGTTTCGTTTTCTTCACACACACCCCAGCCCAATCATCCATCTCACTTCACTCTACCTCATCTGTTTGTTTCCACACTTTACTTCTCTAACATCCTGCCCAACCAGCTGGAATAAGGCTCCCTAACAGCAGCACCTGAATCAACCCTTTGTTTTGTCACTTTCTGCATCGAACAGAAAACTCCCTCATGTCCATGTGGCTGCATGTCACCTTCACTCATGTTTACACACATCCTGTCTCGGCTCACATTTCCATAGAGGTCATTTGTAACTATTTGCAAAAATGTGCTTAAGATGGAATCACAATGTTTTCGTCTTCAGCTGCTGGGGTACAAATCCCAAAAATAAAAAGTTAAAGCTGCTGAATTTAAAGTTTAAAATGAATTACAATGCAAATTCTAGCAGTGTAAGTAACTCCAATGACATTGATATATTTATTTGCATTCGTATCCCCCACGTTTTAGCTGTCTGACTGCAACAAAAATGTGAAATATGTTTTTAAATAATATAGTGTACTGTGGTTTGTAAACTGTATTCTGACTGGCTCAGATATTTTTTCCCCTCCGCGAGATGTGATCCTGAAAATGACTTTACCTTTTTAGATCTAAAATACTATTTTTGACATTCACACATCCCTGCCAATATGCTGCTTGCTGTTCTTTCACTCAGTCACTTTTTCTACTTGCAGCCTCACTCTTAATGTTGAAGGATTACATGATGTCTTTACGTCATTTTACTCTCCTTTTACGTTTTTTTAATAACGAAAAACCTAGGCATAGATGGGAAACACACAGACACATACACACACACACACCCTGCTTAAGCCTGTAACATGCCCACTCTTGGTCCTTAAAAAGGCCTTGTCCGTTCCCTAATGACACTCAGAATTTCCATGACAGTCACTTTAAATGGGAACTGTTTCTGTTCAGGAAACACAGTATAATGTTGACATTTGGTCTCTCTATGGCTTCTCAGGAAATAATCATCACTTGGTGCAAAAACAACTTTTTTCATCCAAATGACGATAGTAACAAACCGTAATGTGACCTGTTTTCTGATACAGTACGATGTTTGTGTTGTTTGCAGCATACCTCAACTAGATAGCATGATTAACATATTTTAAGCATGATAAAACATCAGTGGCCACTAATGCCTAACAAGCATCTTTTCAGTTACCATTCCACTGAATGGATTTGTGTTTGTCTGGTGGGTGTGGGGGTTATGTCCTAACACGCAAACCTACACATTGAATGACTGTTTGCCATGGACAAACTTTCCATTCCTTGGAACAAAAATGCTCTTTTCCTGTGTGTGCGTGTGTGTGTGTGTGTGTGTGTGTGTGTGTGTGTGTGCGTGCGTGTGTGTGTATATGTATGTATGTATGTGTATGTATATGTGTATATATATATATATATATATATATATATATATATATATATATATATATATATGATTGCAGGCTGAGTAAACCCCATCGTGGTCCAGGCCCTAAATGAATAAAGGTGCCTTTTGTCAGACCTCAGGCTAGGTTGAGGAGGCGGAGTGGGTGGGGCAGGGGCAACCAGTCTGGAACAAACATGAATGTACCCTCAGTTCCCTCAGACATCGCACGTCCCTGACTACTTTCACAGCGGCACTAGAAGAGGGGAGGTGGACCTCAATGTAGGTTAAGGAGGGGCGCCAGAGTGAAGGTGGAGGGAGTGTGAAGTGTATCAATGAGTTAGCGGGAAGCGAGGGGGTGGGTTTAGCCATACAGACAGTGAGCTCACTGGAACAGCAGTGTTGTTTTATCCACCTACCAAGCATGTAGATTTTGGAAGGCATACGAGTCGCTAGCCCGCCAGCTCCCTCAGTCGCCCCAGACCACTGCAGCAGACGAGACCTTGTCGCAATCTTAAGCATCCTCACATACTTCAGCCCGCCCGACTTACCAAAGGGGTAACCTCTGTTGGCACTCCGATGTGCAATTTTGGCAGTCGGAGTTTTGGAGGGATTCTTGAGTGAGTTTGACTGTCTTTTATTTTTCTATTGTTTGATTTTCCTGAACCTATTTCCTCCTCATTGTCTCGTCCCACGTCTATCTGAGAGGACAAAAAGGGGATATTATACTGCCATAAATGGGCTGCCTTGTAATTGTGGGATGAATTGGCTCAGAAAGGTGAAAGGGTGAGAGACAAAAAGGTTCCCTAATTGGATTTGTTTTGTCTCTTTCCGTTTCTCCCTCAGCTGTCCAGTGCTCCTGTGGAAAATGACCCTCTGGGCCCATTGCCTCCTGGATGGGGTAAGTTTGTCTTTCATTCTACTCTCACTCCAGAGAGTTTGCGATATTTACAATTTTGTGAGGAGATATGCCTCCGTTTTAGGCAGAAAGCTAAAGAGTCTCGATTTTTAAACCTGAGCTGTTTTTCCTCAGTTACATGGAACACAAAGTAGTCTAGGTGGATTCGATGGATGGATACATGGATAGCAATATGATTTAAATCAGACGCACCCAAACTTTGAGCCCATGTCAGCGCTCCCTTCAAACATTACAGGGGAATATTATTGCTGAGACTTTACATCTTTCAGCATTTTCCCGAATGTGTAATAGGATTTTCTCCAAGTTTAATTTTGTCACACACATTCATGCATAAATGTTTCTGGCAGCTTCCATTTCAACAACGTTTCTGTGACTTCAGCACTGAGTTATGTTCTATCCAAAACCCTGCTCATGATGCCTTTTCATCATGTTGCGGTATTTCAGAAGAAAACCTCATAGCTTTAACACTGTCCCAGTTTTACTTCTGTGATATGCTACACTCATTCACAACTGTGGTTACTTCCCTTTCCCTTTTTTTCCTCGATGTGCTCAATTTTAAAAAGACAGTACAAAATGGGAAATACGTTAAATTACGAGAAAGAAAGTAGAGAAATAAATCAACTAGAACTAGAGTGAAGCGACGGTTGGGGAGAAAGCAAGTGAGTTTTTGCTATGTGAGCCCTAAAGTGTCTGAATGCTCCACACACTCCTGTTAATGAGAATAAAGATGTAAGCATGACGGAGGGAGGAGAATAGGGACATGAGCCACTTTATTTTTAGACCGACGGGCTCCAATACCTATGCGTTCACAATTGGACTCATTGTTCAACTTTATTTTTTTGTAAAAATAAATAAATAAACAATAATCTCCCATCATCGCCAATTTTTGGTGACCCACAAACAATGCTATACCAACCCCCAGTACACACATGAAGTCGTAAACCTAGGTTATTTGGATCAAGCCATGTGAAATACCACACTAAGTTGTTGGTTGTCGAGCATTGCAGCGAAATCCCCCCCCCCCCGAGACATATCTCCGTGTCGTCTTTTATTCCTATAACTGGAATCCAACATTAAATGTCTATGCACTTAAAATTTTCAAATTTATTGAACTTGATTGTAACGCTTGTGTTTACAGAGAAGCGCCAGGACAATGGCAGAATGTACTTTGTCAATCACAACACACGAACAACTCAGTGGGACGACCCACGAACCCAAGGGTGAGTCTGTGTGTGGGTGTGGGTGCTATTAAGATGAATGTTTGTCACCTGCATTAAGTGTTTGCTTATCATACACTTCTGCTCACCCCTGACTCTGTAACCTCTCACACCACAGAAATCAGGATCGCATAGCTGAGGTTAGCTGAGTTTTTAAATGTTTTTCTTTTTCTCAACCTGCTGCCTCTCCCCTTAAGTCCCCCAGCAGAGGTGTGACCCACAGTTTGAAATCTGGTATTGAGCTACCATGGGTCCTGCAGGAGGGTTTTAAAAAATTCCACTCCTCTGTGTTTTTGCTGAAAATCTGTTCTATGCTCTCTTATACGGCTAAACAAAGGGCATTTCCATTTTTATGAGATTCATTAGAAATTTCTTCATTTAAAATAATTTCCATTTTTCTATTATGTAAAAATATTCTAGTTTCGAGAAATGAAGTTTGAGTTATCATTTGCTCGAAAATATAATCATCAAAAATAGACGTATTAAAAATATTTTTGAAATATTTATCCCTGAGTGTGAGTATGTCTCTTATCAGTTTCATTTTTTAATTGAACTACCTAAATTAAGCTTTTGACACTGTTCTGATTTATTTAGATCTACCTTTATATTTTTATTTTTTTGGCATTAACTTCTGTTTTTTCCTTCATGTAACATTTCCAGGTAGTGATGTCACGATCCTAAAATTCTGACTTTGATACTATACCTGCATAAAGTACCTCAATACCGCTACTGAAACGATACCACATCAAGAATCTAAAACATCCATAAAAGCAGTGTAATGAAAACTGACAAACCAACTTCAAACACTTTTATATTTAAATTCATAAAAGTATTTTTTTTATTAGATCAATACATATATATATATATACACACACACACACGGAAAATATTCCCAGCACCCCATATTGACAGAAAAAAACGGAATTGTTGAAATTTTTGCAGATTTATTCAAGAAAAACTGAAATATCACACAGCCATAAGTATTCAGACCCTTTGCTGTGACACTCATATTTAACTCGGGTGCTGTCCATTTCTTCTGATCATCCTTGAGATGGTTCTACACTTTCATTAGAGTCCAGCTGTGATTGATTATACTGACTGGAATTGATTAGGAAAGCCACACACCTGTCTATATAGACCTTACAGCTCAAAGTACATGTCAGAGCAAATGAGAATCTTGAGGTCAAAGGAACTGCCTGAAGAGCTCAGAGACAGAATTGTGGCAAGGCACAGATCTGGCCAAGGCTACAAAAAAAAAATTCTGCTGCACTTAAGGTTCCTAAGAGAACAGTGGCCTCTGTAATCCTGAAAAAGGAAGATGTTTGGGACGACCATAACCCTTCCTCGAGCTGGCCGTCCAGCCAAACTGAGCAATCGGGGGAGAAGAGCCTTGGTGAGAGAGGTAAAGAAGACCCCAAAGATCACTGTTGCTGAGCTCCAGAGATGCAATCGGGAGATGGGAGAAAGTTCTAGAAAGTCAACCATCACTGCAGTCCTCCATCAGTCGGGGCTTTATGGCAAAGTGGCCCGACGGAAGCCTCTCCTCATTGCAAGACACATGAAAGCCTGCATGGAGTTTGCTAAAAAAAACACCTGAAGGACAGGTGGTGAGCCCATGGGAAGGGGGGACCCACGTTACCCTTTCGGGCTGTGCCCGGCCGGGCCCCATGGATGCAGGCCCGGTCACCAGGTGTTCACCTCGAGGGACCACCTCGAGGCCTGGCTCCAGAGGGGGGCCTCGGTGACCCGCGTCCAGTGTATTTATATTTTTGTTCAGTATATTTAACTCAGGTGCTGTCCATTTCTTCTGATCATCCTTGTTGTTCAACACCGTCATTGGAGTCCAGCTGTGTTTGATTATACTGATTGGACTTGATTAGGAAAACCACACACCTGTCTATATAAGACCTTACAGCTCACAGTGCATGTCAGAGCAAATGAGAATCATATGGTCAAAGGAACTGCCTGAAGAGCTTAGAGACAGAATTGTGGCAAGGCACAGATCTGTCCAAGGTTACAAAAAAATTCTGCTGCACTTAAGGTTCCTAAGAGCACATTGGCCTCCATAATCCTGAAATGGAAGACGTTTGGGATGATCAGAACCCTTCCTAGAGCTGGCCGTCCGGCCAAACTGAGCAATCGGTGCAAGACACGTGAAAGCCCACGTGTTTGCTAAAAAACATCTGAAAGACTCCAAGATGGGAGAAATAAGATTCTCTGGTCAGGTGAGACCAATATAGAGCTTTTCTACCTTAATTATAAGCGGTATGTGATGAGAAAACCAGGCACTGCTCATCACCTGTCCAATACAGTCCAAAAGGTGGTGGCAGCATCATCCTGTGGGGGTGTTTTTCAGCTGCAGGGACAGGACGACTGGTTGCAATCGAAGGAAAGATGAACGCGGCCAAGTTCAAGGATATCCTGGACGAAAACCTGCTCTATAGTGCTCAGGACCTCAGACTGGGCCGAAGGTTCACCTTCCAACAAGACAATGACCCTCACCACACAGCTAAAATAATGGAGTGGCTTCAGAACAACTCCGTGACTGTTCTTGAATGGCCCAGCCAGAGCCCTGACTTAAACCCAATTGAGCATCTCTGAAGAGACCTGAAAATGGCTGTCCATCAACGTTCACCATGCAATCCTGACCGAACTGGAGAGGATCTGCAAGGAGGAATGGCAGAGGATCGCCAAATCCAGGTATGAAAAACTTTGTGCATCATTCCTAAAAAGACTCATGGCTGTATTAGCTCAAAAGGGTGCTACGACTAAATACGGAGCAAAGGGTCTGAATACTTATGGCTGTGTAATAATTCAGTTATTCTTTTTTTTTTAAATCTGAAAAATCTGGAAAAACCTTTCTGTCAATATGGGGTGCTGTGTGTACATTGAGGGTGAAAAATGAACTTGATTTTAGTAAATGGCTGCAATATAACAGAGTGAAAAATTTAAATGAGTCTGAATACTTTCTGTACCCATCCATCCATTGTCTTATCTGAGGTCAGATCGCGGGGGCAGTAGCTTCAGCCCAGACTTCCCTCTCCCCAGCCACTTCCTCCAGCTCTTCCGAGGGGATCCCGAGGCGTTCCCAGGCAAGCCGAGAGACTTAGTATCTCCAGCGTCCTCGCTCGTCCCTGGGGTCTTTTCCCGGTGGGACGTGCCCGGAACACCTCACCAGGGAGGCGTTCTGGAGGCATCCTAAACAGATGCCTGAGCCACCTCATCTGGCTCCTCTCAATGCAGAGGAGCAGCGGCTTTACTCATACTCCCGAAGCACCCCCCACAGGACTCCATGAGGGACATTGTCGAACGCCTTCTCCAAGTCCACAAAACACATGTAGACTGGTTGGGCAAACTCCCATGCACCCTCGAGGACCCTGCCGAGGGTGTAGAGCTGGTCCACTGTTCCAAGGGCAGGATGAAAATCACACTGCTCCTTCCTGAATCTGAGATTCAACTTCCCGACAGATCCTCCTCTCCAGCACCCCTGAATAGACCTTACCAGGGAAGCTGAGGAGTGTGATCCCCCTGTAGTTGGAACACACCCTCCGGTCCCCTCTTCTTAAAAAGGGGGACCACCACCCCAGTCTTCCAATTCAGCACTGTCCCCGATGTCCACGTGATGTTGCAGAGGCGTGTCAACCAGGACAGCCCGACAACATCCAGAGCCTTTCGGAACTCCGGGCGAATCTCATCCACCCCAGGGCCTTGCTTTTTAACCACCTCGGTGACCTCAAGCTCAGATATAGGAAAGCCCGCCTCAGAGACCCCAGACTCTGCTTCCTCATGGGAAGCCGTGTCAGTGGAATTGAGGAGATCAAAGTATTCTCCCCACCAACTCACAACGTCCCGAGTCGAGGTCAAGCAGCGCCCTATCCCCATTATACACAGTGTTGATGGTGCACTGCTTCCCCCTCCTGAGACGCCGGATGGTGGACCAGAATTTCCTCGAAGCCATCCGGAAGTCGTTCTCCATGCCCATGGCCTAACCGAACTCGTCGTTCTCCATGGCCATGGCCTAACCAAACTCCTCCCACGCCCATGCCTCAGCGACCACCTAAGCTGCATTCCGCTTGGCCAGCCGGTACCCATCAGCTTCTTCAAGAGGCCCACAGGCCAAAAAGGCCCAATAGGACTCCTTCTTCAGCTTGACGGCATCCCTCACCGCTGTTGTCCACCAATGGGTTCGGGGATTGCCGCCACGACAGGCACCGACTACCTTACTGCCACAGCTCCGGTCGGCCGCCTCGGCAATAGAGGCACGGAACGTGGTCCACTCGGACTCAATGTCCTCCCCCCCCAACATGGTGTTCGTTATGGACAATCCATGGTGAGCACAGAAGTCTAATAACACAACACCACTCGGGTTATGTCGGGGGGGCGTTCCTCCCAATCACGCCCGTCTAGGTCTCACTGTCAATGCCCGCGTGAGCATTGAAGTCCCTCTAAGAACTCCAAACAGGGTGGGTACTCTGAACTGCTTTTTGGTGCATAAGCACAAATAGCAGTCAGGACCCGTCCCCCCACCCGAAGGCGGAGGGAGGCTATCCTCTTGTTCATCAGGGTGAACCCCAATGTACAGGCGCCGAGCCGGGGGGCAATAAGTATACCCACACCTGCTCTGCGCCTCTCACCATGGGCAACTCCAGAGTGGAAAAGAGTCCAACCCCACTCGAGAGGACTGGTACCAGAGCCCAAGCCATGTGTGGAGGCGAGCCCGACTATATCTCGTCTGAACTTCTCAACCTCACACACCAGCTCGGGCTCCTTCCCTGCCAGAGTGGTGACATACCACGTCCCAAGAGCCAGTTTCTGGAGCCGGGGATCGGATCGCCAAGGTCCCCGTCTTCGGCCACCGCCCAGCTCAAACTGCACCCTATCCCTGTGGCCCCTTCCACACGCGGTGAGGTCATCGGAAGGGGGAACCACGTTACCCTTTCAGGCTGTGCTCGGCCGGGCCCCATAGGTTCAGGCCTGGCCACCAGGCGCTCGCCTTCGAGCTCCACCTCCAGGCCTGGCTCCAGAGGGGGGCCCCGGTGACCCACGTCCGGGCTAGGGAAACCTAGATCCATTTAATGTATTCTTCATTGGGATTTGGGGAGATGTGCTTTGTCTGGTCCCTCACCAAGGACCTGTTTGCCATGGGTGACCCTACCAGGATCGTGAAGCCCCAGACAATTTAGCTCATAGGATCATTGGGACACACAAACCCTTCCACCGCGATAAGGTGACGGCTCAAAGAGAGGACTTTCTGTACCCACTATATGTATATGTATATATATATATATATATATATATATATATATTTATATATATATATATATATATATATATATATATACACACACACACACACACATCCTTTCCAAAAAAATATGTAGAATATCATGGAAATGTTCGTTTCCATAATTCTACTCAAAAAGTTAAAGTTCCATAGATTATAGAATCAGGGCCCACAATGTCAAGTATTCGTTTGTTTATTTTTACATAATTTGGACTTCCAGCTCATAAAAAACACATCAGGAATCAAACAATTTGAATACTGTGATGAAATCAGCCCATATTTTGCAGGCTATAAATGTTGTAAAGTGAGTGTCACACAGTAATCATCCACTAAACTCAAACCACCTGCACAGGTTTCCTCAGGTGTCATTAAATTGTCTCAGCTGGGTTCAATATGGGGAAGACTGCGGACTCGACAACTGGCCAGAAAACCATCATTGACACCCTCCATAGTATGGGTAAGCCACAAAAGTGCATAGCTGTGGAGGCTGGCTGTTCACAGAGTGCTGTGTCCACGCATATCAATGGAAATCTGGTGGAAGGACAAAATGTGGCAGCGGATTAAAGAAGAAGACTTAAAGAATCTAGCAAAGATCCAGAAAGAGTGGAATGAAACGGGAGTCACAGCTTCAAAAACCACCACATTATGTCGCATCCGGGAGATGGGCTACAACTGTCGGGTTCCTTGGGTCAAGCCACTTCTGAGCATGAGCCAACGTAGGAAGCGTCTCAACTGGGCTCAGAAGAAGAAGGACTGGACTGTTGGCCAGTGGTCCAAGGTCCTCTTTTCCGATGAAAAGTGTGCCTTTCATTCGGGAATCAAGCTCCAAGTGTTTGGAGGAAGACTGGTGAAGAACAGAATCCAAGCTGCTTGAGGTCCAGTGTGAAATATCCACAGTCAGTCATGATTTGGGGTGCAAAGTACAGTGCAGGTGTTGGTAAACTCTTCCTTAAATCCAAGGTCACTGCAACAGTCTACCATAATGTTTTAGAGGACTTCATGATTCCTTCCGCTGAGGATCTGTATGGAAATGCAGATTTCATCTTCCAGCAGGACCTGGCCGCTGCCCATACCGCCAGAAGCACCAAAAACTGGTTTGATGCCCATGCCATCACAGTGCTTGACTGGCCAGCCAACTCGCTGGATCTAAACCCCATTGAGAATCTATGGGGTATTATCAAGAGGAAAATGAGGGGCACCAGACCCAAAAACAAAGAACAACTGACAGCAAGCATCAAGGAAATCTGGGCTTTCGTAACTCCCAGGCAAAGCCACATGCTGATTGCCTCAATGCCACGACGAATCCAGGCAGTGATTAAAGCAAAAGGATTCCCAACCAAGTAATGAAGATTAACATATTGTTTTGAAAGTACTACATTTTTATTGATTTAATGTGACCCTAATTTATCCATCCATCCATTTTCTGAGCCACTTCTCCTCACTAGGGTCGCGGGCGTGCTGGAGCCTATCCCAGCTGTCATCGGGCAGGAGGCGGGGTACACCCTGAACTGGTTGCCAGCCAATCGCAGGGCACATACAAACAAACAACCATTCGCACTCACATTCACACCTACGGGCAATTTAGAGTCTCCTATTAATGCAGGTTTTTGGGATGTGGGAGGAAACCGGAGCGCCCGGAGAAAACCCACACAGGCACGGGGAGAACATGCAAACTCCACACTGGCTGGGCCGCGAATTGAACCCAGGTCCTCAGAACTGTGAGGCTGACGCTCTAACCAGTCGTCCACCGTGCCGCCACCCTAATTTTTGTTTTTTAATTAATTAATTAATGTATTTATTTATTCTTACATAAACACAAGCAAATGGCGATTTTCTTCACAGTATTAATTTGTTTTGAATTTCTGATTTTATGGTTTTATGAGCTGGAAGGTCAAATTATGTAAAAATAAATAAGTGTTTAAAATGTGGGCCCTGAATCTATAATCCATGAAAGTTTAACTTTTTGAATGGATTTATGGAAATAAATAAATGATATTAATTTTTTTGGGAAAGTGCATGTGTGTGTGTGTGTGTGTGTGTGTGTGTGTGTATCACACATAAACTGTATATAGCTGTACAATTGTATATAATTTTATCATTAAAGAAAAATATTCGACCACCATTGTTTCTTAAATTTCTTTTTCATTTTAATGCCTGGTACCACGAAATGCATTTTACTTGGAAGAATAAATAACCTTAATTGTATTATTAAATCTGATTTTGATTATTATCAAGAAAACCGCAGATAATTACTAGAACTTGAGATCAGCTTTTAAATTAAATTCTTAAGAGCTATTTTCCTTGACATCGTTACATTTGTCCAAACAAATGTACCTTGAGGTGCACCAGACATTTAAAATGAACAAGAAGGGGTCTAATATGTTTTCCATGACTAAATTATTTTTATATATATATTCGTAAATTACTTTACTCATACGTAATACTGTGTAAGCTTTTAGTGTGCAGTATTCTTGGATTTGACTACATTTGATTTCTCCTATTGTAAACAATACATGTGCACCCACTCAGTGACCGGCCACTGCTGTTTTTCATTGCGTACGGAGCCACGACAATCGAAAAGTGGACCTTTTGGTTGCACCTGGATATTAAGTGGTTTTCCTTTTGCAATCGAGTAGTTTTTTATTCTTCTCCAACTCCGCGCCCAAAAAAAAAGGCATTTTCTAACTTTTCGGGTGACAGGAAGCCATTGGCTCAATGTCTGCTTTTTGTGTACTGGCATATACTGTCGCATATGTTTTTTTTAAACTACCTGTACTAAAGAAAATAAACTGGTACCGTGCTATTTTTTCCGTCAAAATACCTCAGGAGGAACTTGGTGCAACACTACTTCCAGGGTTTTTGTTGTTGTTGTTGTTTGGTTTGCAGTTGCTGATCATTCAAAATGGAATAGACTATTTTAGGGCAGGGGCATTGAACAAGTTACATATTTTCATCACATTTGCGCTTTTCACAAAAAGTTATTCACTGTAAATATTGCATAATGCTTATTACAATAATTACTTATGATCAACTCAAGATCAGGCGAGATCAGGTGTTCTCAGAGTAGTAGACTGGGGGTACACGAGGTGTGCGCCTGCTGCATGGCATATGTTTTGATTGGATCAGCATGTGCATACCAAGATTGTCTCCATGCCAAAGATACAGAGGCAGCTCGTACGTTTCCCCATGATTATGGCGCCCCTGTCGTCAATAGACCTTCAGCACTCTTTGTTTTTGCATTTGGAATTTAAGACTCTTAGATCTTGAGGTTGGCACACAGGTATGTTTCTTTCAGCCCCCAGACAAGCCCCCTTTAGGGCTGGCACCGTGCTCACAAGTCTCTCCCCGTTTCAGGATGATCAAGGAGCACCCTTTGCCCCCTGGCTGGGAGATGAAGTACACCGCAGAGGGAGTTCGATATTTTGTGGACCACAATTCACGCACTACCACCTTTAAAGACCCCCGACCTGGGTTTGAGTCAGGGTAAATATTTTTTTCTGCGCAATCTCCTTAATTCAGCTTTTGGCAGAGCAAGAAGGCCTTTGTCTGGCCATGGCAAAAAAGTCAACAACCAAGAGTGTTACCATTTTAACAATATTTTTAATTTGTTTTGGCTGAATTACATTGTCAATATAAAGGATTTTACTTTTATGCTTTTAATTTTATTTAATTTTTTTTACTTTGATGCATTGCAAAAACTCCATTTTACGACAGCAACATGACTCTGCCCGCCACTGCTCCAATCAACTGATGCACACATTTGAAAGCCTTTCCAACACAGATTGCTGTGGCATGCATGTGGCTGTGCTTTTATCAGTTCCATTGTGCTTATCCAGACACTTTCCAGAAAAAATTTGAATGTTATGGAAAAGTTTATTTATTTTCTTAATTCCATTCAAAAAGTTAAACTTTCATACATTTTATAGATTCAGGACCCACAAGATAAACATTTTCATGTATTTATTTGTTTATTTTTACATTATTTGGGCTTCTAACTCATAAAACACACAAAATCAGGAATTTAAAAAATTAGAATACTGTGGAAAAAAAATACCATTTACTTCTCAGTTTTTGTAGAAAAAAAAGAAGGAAACTCAGGTCACATTAAATCAATCAAAATATGGCACTTTCAAAACAATATGTTAATCTTCAATACTTGGGAATCCCTTTGCTTTAATCACTGCCTCAATGCGCCGTGGCATTGAGGCAATCAGCCTGTGGCATTCCTGGGTGTTATGGAAGCCCAAATTTCCTCGATGATTCCTGTCAGTTCTGCTTATTTTTTGGGTCTGGTCCCCCTCATTTTCCTCTTGATAATACCCCATAGATTCTCAATGGGGTTTAAATCGGGCGAGTTAGCTAGCCAGTCAAGCACTGTGTGATGGCATGGCATCAAACCAGGTTTTGGTGCTTCTGGTGGTATGGTCCTGATGGATGATGAAATCTGCATCTCTATACAGATCCTCAGCAGAAGCAATCATGAAGTCCTCTAAAACATTCTGGTAGACTGTTGCGCTGACCTTGGATTTAAGAAAGCAACTGCTCTGGACATTGCATCCCAAATCATGACTGATTGTGGACCCGGACCTCAAGCAGCTTGGGTTCTATTCTTCACTCGTCTTCCGCCAAACCCTTGGACATTGATTCCTGAATGAAATGCGCACTTTACTCTCATCGCAAAAGAGGACCATGGACCACTGGCCAACTATCCAGTCCTTCTTCTCCTTGAACCAGTGTGAATTTATTTCAGTGATTACTCCTATTGATGGTTGGTCCGTTTGTTTCATTTATTGTTGATACATGAAATACATAATATAACACATGGTCAATAGTTTCAGAACTGGTGTTAAAAAATGAGCTGATAACATCAACTCTTTTTAAACTGGACTCAGTTGGAGTATACACCTGTGGCCATCATTCCCACTGTGGTCTAAATTTTTTTAACCCAAACTGCCTGGTGCCTGGCACTTAAAAACAAAAAACTAAGCCCAGCTCTTTTGAGGAGTTTCTTTCATACTATTGCTCCTTGAACCACTTAATTGTTTGTCTTTCTCTAAACCACTTTCATATTGACTTCCCGGTAAATTGGCGCATCAGAGATGTAGATGTAACACTAGAGTCTGAATTTGCTTGGCCCCTTCGGACAGAAGTCCTTCACCCAGCCTTTTGTGGTGAAAGCGCAATGTGATAATTACACGTGTGGAAACGTCAGTGCAACAGTCACACATGCTTTCAACATCAAGGGAAGGGGTCAGTGAGTCCAAGGCAGGCACATGGACAGACATTTTTGGGGGCAAGTGCTCAAGCCAAAAAATGCATACAGTTAGGAAAAAACAGCACTATGTGGATTATAGCTGCATGATTGTCAAAATGATAATCACTATTATTTTGTAGCGAATACGCCCTATAAAATACATTTGTCGATGGTGCCCCCAAGAGCTGATGACCTTTGCATTCCTGCCTCCTGACCCTCAGCCCGCCGATCTGTTTTTACAAGACACAGGAAACCTGGTTTATATCAACATAACCTGGTTAAAAGTCCTCCCGGACATTTTAGTGACTCTTAAAACAAATACCTTTTAGTTTGGACTGACCCAATGACCAAGAATCTGGGAAACCCCCTTGATCCAATTTGACAGTTCGAGATAATGGACGACAATGGGTTTATTAGTTAGACAAGCCGCAATGGAGTTATTACTCACTGACCTTCGCATGAACTCCAATGAAGTACAATGGACTCTCTGGGATTATTGGTGGAGTAAGGGCGACACCCGCTGGCGCTTAAGAGTCACTGCAAGCTTATTGGTCATGACTGCTATTTGGCGGGTTAAATATCTGTTTTCATACTACATGAACTCTGCATGAATACTCCAAGTGTATATCATCATACCAATGTCATTAATGACTGTGTTCTAGGTCCAATGTCAAATCCGTATGAAAAGAATAAGATGATTGCATTTGACCTAAGACAACACGAAATGTTACATCTCTGACATTAAGTGGTCTTAGCCACCAAACAAGGTTGAAACACTCACTGCATATGTTAATCATGATGTGTGAGACAATGCAAAAGCTGGGAATTAATTTTCTTATTTTAGATCCACTGGATTTAGCCCAAAGATAACTTTGGAGTGAAATTTAGTATCAGAGGTGTGGTCTATTCTTCCACGCTGGTCTTTAAGGACACCTCCCTCTAAGTACAAAAGACAGAGTCCTTTTGTTCTTCCCTGGCTCTTGTCTTCCTTCTCTGCCTGAAACTTTGGCTTCCGGCCCAAAGCCTCCTCTCCAGGCCTGATGGTGGGCGAGCTACGTGCTCAGCCCGGCAAAACCCTTCACCCCTGCCCAACACTCGCAGGCTACAGAGACACTCTGCCCAACTCCTCTCCGACCCTTTCGCGTGAGAGTTGAGTATCTCGCGAGCTGAACCAGGCAGGAAGAACTTGCATGTGCAATTTCCCTCTGAGCGCGTGGCAAACCAGTTGCTCGTGCGCTTTGGGCCCATTTTCCCGATTTTGCCTTTTTCTTCAACGCAGCCTTTCGACACAAATCCGCCTGCCTCCTGTGATCTTTGTTGCGGTAGTATATCTTGCTGATTATCAAGTACAAATTAGTGCATAATAATTTGAGATTAGACTAACGATCACAGAGATTCCCAGCTTTCACATTGTTCACCGCACATCCATGCATTTCACGCTCACATTACAAGTTCAGTCATTGACCCTATATCTTATTCTTTACGTACTTTTGCTTGTAATTGTTTTTAGTAGTCCCCCTGCATTGTTTCCCCGAATTTCCCTGTAGTTTAATGAAAATTTCTCTCAAATTCCTCTTCCTGTGTGTACTGTGTGTGTTTGCGTTTCAACAGTTGACCACTGAAATCAAGAACCAGTTATTCTATTAATGTAGCAAGCCTTCGAGATGACACAGATTGTTAGGTTTTTCGTCACGTTTACCAAATATGGTGGTGTCTTATACTGTAAGAGACAAAGTTAGTTTGATTGTAACCTTCTAACGTACGTTGAATTACACCGGAAGTAAATACAGGCGTTTACTTCCAGACTTTTTCTTTTCCAAATAAATTTTGCTTTTATCTAAACCAATCTACGCTACACTATGCATTACGGTAACAGTCCGGCAATTTGTTGCAAGGGCCAACTTCAAAATAAAGAAACTCACGTATTATTACATTGGACATCAGTGCCAGTTTAGCCTTTTGTTTAGAAGTTGGTCCTGGTGCCAGTGTAATGCATAGTGTGAACAATCATTGTGGCGGCTGATTTAACTTAGACTTTTTGACTGCAGGCTAGCCTGACCATAGTACTTGTTCGTACAGTGTATTTAATGCTGCTTTGGCGAAACATCATAATTTCCCGTGTATAATGTGCGCCCATGTATAATACGCATCCCCAAAGTTGACTTCAAAATTCTCGAAAACCCTTGTACAATGAATTTTTTACAATGCATTATTTTGCTTCTACCGATTTGATCAAAACATGAAGTATTATCTGTATTTTGTTAGGTTTTTTTCAAAGAATTATTCTGAAGTTAAGCATTTTATTTAAAGACGTAATACTTTCTTTTTTATTTACTTGCTCTTGTTTTGAAATTTACAGCCAAAATCGTGATCATGATTAAAATTCGAATACTAGTGCAGCTCTCATATGGATGATGTATTATGTATTTATTTATGTTCACACAATCAACGCAGTCAATAATAGAACTATTAACAAAGGAGGTGGAGGGAAGCTACAGTGATATAAAAAGTCCATGCACCCTTGTTCAACTAGCAGGTTTTTGTAATATACAAAAATGAGACCAACATAAATCTTTTTAATTAATTTTTTCCAATATTTAGTTGGCCTATAACCTGCATAACTCAACTAAAAAAAGTACAATATTTTAGGGAGAAGTAAAAATAAACTGCGATAACGTGGTTGCACACATGCGCATGCCCTCTCATAAATGAGGGACATAGTTCAGAATTAATTCAAACACATGTTAAATGGGAGCCAAAACAAAACTGCCACCATTTGAAAGTAGCTCTGAATAACCCCAAATAAATGTCAGCTGTTCTAGGCTTTCCCTGACATTTTTGTAGTCCAGTCTTTCAATACAAGCCATTGTCCGCTGTGAACTTCCGCAGCATCAGAGGGGTCTCATTGTTCAAGGGTATTAGTCTGAAGGGTAAAAAAAAAATTCTAAATCATCAATGTCACACATCATACAGTGTATATAATTCTACCAAGGACTCGAATAACTGCCCTTCAGATATTAAAACACTTAGAGCAGAATTGAAGGCACAAAGGGTGATTTATTTATTTTTTTAAAATATTGATGAATGAAGAAAAAAACTGGGCTCCAACAAAAAATTCCACTTTTTTTCTTATAGGGCAAAGGGGTAGGTGCTTGAGCACCACTTGGTGTCTGTGTCTGCACATGCCTGATCTCACACACTCTGCATTTCATCTCAATTACGCCTTTGATACTACCTTGGAAGACAGCAACTGTGCTGGTTGACTTCATCCCACATCTATACTGTACACACAGGGCAAAGAGCTAGTAAACTGGCGGAAACAAAGCCAGTTTACATGGCCAGTGCTTATTGGGCTATTGTTTCTTTCTTTCTCTTGGCCGACCAATCTCTCCACTGCTGGCAAGGCACATATTCAGATTGTGCAGTGTGTTGGTGAAGTTTGTACTAATACAACTACAGACTCCACCTCTGCCTTTCAGGAGTACAAATAGGATTCTATTACAATCAAGATGACTTCTTTGAATTTCACTCTTGAAAAAGCAAGTGTTTTTTTTATTAGGATGACTTTAAGAAGCGCAAGACTGCATACTCTTAATTTATCGATCAGATCAGATTAAGACAATCTTAGCATATCAGAATTCCTGTTTTTAACTCTTTTTTTTTTTTTGCTTCTTGTGTATGTGTAGGTCGCGGCAAGGCGGTTCACCTGGTGTCTATGATCGCAGCTTCAGGTGGAAATACCACCAGTTTCGCTTCCTATGCCATGTAAGTATGTGCACTCTATGTGCACACTGTTTTAGACAAACAGTCCAGTTGTGTGTGGTCAGACGCAGGTCTATTGTTGGAATCAAACCTTTAACTACAAAAATACTGTACAGTTATTATAGGTCATATAATTGTTGATGATAAAAAAAAAAATGAATTACAGATAATGAAGTATTTAGGAAAATGAACAAGAAAAGCATATGCTTAAAGACCAAGTAAAGTGACAACAAAAATGTCTTGTGATTTGACATACCACAGAGAACAGTGTTGTTACCAAGTCTGCCAAATTCGAAACACAAGTATTTAAAATAAGGCTTCAAAATCATGAAAAACAGAGCCCACCTTCCAGTTGCAAGGCTTTTTGGGCAAGCTTCAGCAGTCAATCACATATACGCCTACTGTGTCGATTAAAAAGTTGACTTTCCCTGATGCGTCGCTGTTATGTGGACGCAAGTGAGGCAGTGACTTCCTGGACGAGCCGACGCTGTACTGGCGACCTCACTGCCTTGCTAGCCAGCTAGCTCGGTAACTCGCAGGCTAGTGGACTTCATAAACAGTTATCATTACCTGAAGTCTCTCTGTTGTGAGGGCCTACGGCGGTGCGCTGGACTGCAAGCAGCTACTGACTAGGTGCTAGTGTGGGGTTTCGTCCCTGGTTCACTGTGCGCCGCATGTGGGGTCACATGGTAGACATACTGGAGCCCAAATAACACGTAGCACTAAGGGAAGTTTTTTTTTTTTGGGGGGGGGGGGGGGCTTGTAGGCATAGCTTGATGACCAACTACATGCTGTAATGGTAGAAATGGGCCACATTATTATTAATAGGGAAGTAGCAATTGCGCCCAATAGCCACTACATGGAATAAGGGCGCTTGATACTTACGAAGTGGAAGAGGGGTGACTCATGAAGAGGCCTGCTTCAGTCATCTGGCCTCATTTTAGCAGTGCACCCCAAAAATTGAAGACTTTAATGCAATATATCACCCATTGTATGTTTTCAGCACTTGCCTCCGAACATAATTTAATGTATTTTGGAAAAAAAAATGATAATTACTTTACTGGGTCTTTAATAATTGGGACCAAAATGTAAAGCATGTTAATACCACTTTGTTGACCATGTTTTTTTGTTTTTTTCAGTCCAATGCTTTGCCAAGCCATGTGAAGATCTCAGTGTCCAGACAGACATTGTTTGAGGACTCATTTCAACAGGTATTGATCATGCTTACCGCTGCAATTAATATCACAGCACATTTAAAATAATTTGAGTTCAGTGTTTTGTAGTTAAACTTCCTAGGGTACTGCACTCTGTAATTCACTTCCCTAATCTTGCCAGTGAAAAAAATCCATCCATCCATTTTCCATAACGCTTATTATAGGGTCGCAGGCGTGCTGGATCCTATCCTAGCTGACTCTGGGCAAAAGGCAGGGTACACCCTGAACTGGTTGCCAACCAATCATAGGGCACATATAGACGACCAACCATTCACATTCACACCTAAGGGACAATTTAGTCTTCAATTAACTTATCATGGGGTATGGTGAACAAATGGTTAGCACATCTGCCTCACAGTTCTGAGGACCGGGGTTCAATCCCTGGCTCCGCCTGTGTGGAGTTTGCATGTTCCACCAGTGCCTGCATGGGTTTTCTCCGGGTACTCCGGTTTCCTCCCACATCCCAAAAACAGGCATGGTAGGTTAATTGAAGACTCTCAACTGCCTGTAGGTGTGAATGTGTGTGTCACTCTTTGTTATATTGCAGCCATTTGCTAAAATAATTTGTTAATTTTGTTCCTCATTAATGTACGCAAAGCCCCATATTGACAGAAAAAAAACGGAATCGTTGAAATTTTTGCAGATTTATAAAAAGAGAAAACTGAAATATCACACAGCCACACAGTTATATAGCAGCCATTTTGCTGAAATCATTTAATTTCATTTTTTTCCTCAATAATGTACACAACAGCACCCCATATTGAAAAAACTGAATTGGTAAAATCTTTGCAGATTAATTCAAAAAGAAAAACTGAAATATCACACAGCCATAAGTATTCAGACCCTTTGCTGTGACACTTATATATTTAACTCAGATGCTGTCCATTTCTTCTGATCATTCTCGAGATGGTTCTACACCTTTATTGGAGTTCAGCTGTGTTTGATTATACTGATGGGACTTGATTAGGAAAGGCACACACCTGTCTGTATAAGACCTTACAGCTCAGAGTGCATGTCAGAGCAAATGAGAATCATGAGGTCAAAGGAACTGCCTGAAGAGCTCAGAGACAGAATTGTGGAAAGTCACAGATCTGGCCAAGGTTACAAAAAATAATTCTGCTGCACTTAAGGTTCTTAAGAGCAGAGTGGCCGCCATAATGCTTAAATGGAAGATGTTTGGGACGACCAGAACCCTTCCTAGATCTGGTCGTCCGGCCAAACTGAGCAATCGGGGGAGAAGAGCCTTGTTAAGAGAGGTAAAGAAGAACCCAAAGATCACTGTGGCTGAGCTGGTAGCTGGGTGAAAGTTCTAGAAATTCAACCATCACTGGAGCCCTCCACCTTTATGGCAGAGTGGCCCGACGGAAGCCTCGCCTCAGTGCAAGACACATGAAAGCCCGCATGGAGTTTGCTAAAAAAAAAAAAGATGGTGAGAAAAAAGATTCTCTGGTCTGATGAGACCAAGAGAGAACATTTTGACCTTACATTGTGTGGAGAAAACCAGGCACTGGTCATCACCTGTCCAATACAGTCCCAACAGTGAAGCATGGTGGTGGCAGCATCTTGCTGTGGGGGTGTGCTTTTCAGCTGCAGGGACAGGATGACTGGTTGCAATTGAAGGACAGATGAATGAGGCCAAGTACTGGGATATCCTGGAAGAAAACCTTCTCCAGAGTGCTCAGGACCTCAGACTGGGGCGAAGGTTCACCTTCCAACAAGACAATGACCCTCAGCACACAGCTAAAATAATGGAGTGGTTTCAGAACAACTCTGTGACTGTTCTTGAATGACCTAGCCAGAGCCCTGACTTAAACCCAATTGAGCAGCTCTGGAGAGACCTGAAAATGGCTGTTTACCAACTTTCACCATCCAACCTGACAGAACTGGAGAGGATCTGCAAGGAGGAATGGCAGAGGATCCCCAAATCCAGGTGTGAAAAACTTGTTACATCATTCCCAAAAAGACTCATGGCTGTCTTAGCTCAAAAGGGTGCTTCTACAAAATACTGAGAAAAAGGGTCTGAATAGTTATGGTTGTGTGATATGTCAACATTTCAAAAACATTTCTGTCAATATGTGGTGCTGTGTGTACATTAATGAGGAGAAAATGAACTTAAATGACTTTAGCAAATTGCTACAATATAACAAAGAGTGAAAAATTTAAGAGGGTCTGAATACTTTCCATACCCACTGTATGGAGTACCCAGCGAAAACCCACGCAGGCACGGGGAGAACATGCCAATTCCATACAATTCATGCCAATTCCATACATGGGAGGTCGGATTTGAAATCCGGGTGCTCAGAACTGTGAGGCAGATGTACTAACCAGTCGTCCCGCATGCCCACCCACCAGTGAAAAATGTATAATCTATTTTGTGTTTCATTAGATCATGAATGTGAAGCCATATGACCTTCGCCGGAGACTCTACATCATCATGAGGGGAGAGGAGGGCCTTGACTACGGTGGCATTGCCAGGTGAGAGTTGTGTGAAAATGTATGCAACAATTAAGGCCAAATTTGATTATCTATGTATGTAAGCATTAATGAAATATCTGTACTGTTGTAATGTTACCATCAGTTTATATGTATAAATATAATACTATCTTCTGTCTTCCTCCCTTAGTCATCCATCCAGCACATTGTCTTACTCTTTCTGTGCGCTGTTTTGTTGTTGTTGGTGGTGTGTCAGTTGTTCATCTGTTTTGCATTGTGTCTCTGTCTCCAGTGTCACGTCAGTGGTTTTACCCTATGGTAGGTGACATCATGCTGTTCTACCACAGGGTAGAACCACGGACGGGTTGCTGGGAGGTGTCTGCCCGTCAAACCATGTGCTCTCTACGTCTCCTCATGTCTCAAAGGGGCAGAGATGGAGGTTTTGGTGTTGGTTTTGGTGCTGCAACTGGTGGTGGTACATCTGGTGTGCCTTGGCACTCTCTAACATGCAACTTTATACTGTTTTCACTGTTTCTCTTTTTTAAGGTCTGTCGTATTCCTAAATGTTCTATATTTTGTTGATTCAATTTACGGCCAAAGCAAGTTTCTGTGATGTATAAGCGTGTACATTTGCACACGGAAGCTAAAGTATTGAGAAATACTTGATGAGCAATACAACTTTCACATTATTTGAAAATGTGAATGGTAATGCTATTACACAAGAAAAAAAGTATTCATACCTCGTTGAAACTTTGAATTTCGTCACATTGCGATAGAGGGAGAACATTTTGGGATTTTTGTTGTTTTTATTTTGTTTTGTGCAATATGTCTGAATTAAACCTGCTAGTCTGAAAAAGCCTTAACTCAATTGTTAATTTTCTTAAATAGGCAATTCAATTTACATTAAATAACATTTTTGATACTCAACAATTTCCTCTTATACCACAACAGTGACAACACGATATGTTTTTGTTTTTTACAAAATTACTCAAAATACAACCTTCCAAATTTTAATATTTTGCATCTTTAAATAGCATGTTTGAAAGGCAGGTGCAAACCAGCGTGCAAAAAATGTAAAATTTTAACCAAATAACATATTTGCTGTCAAATGTTAACATTAGAACCCCTCTAACATACAGTATTACCGAAACAACTCTCTCTTTTGAAATTCTAAGTCTATAGAGTTTCTGACTACATCTCATTCGAGCATGCAAAAATTGACTCCCAGAGCTGCTGTTAGGACGTATACTGCTGTCCATTCTCATTGAGCTTCCATTTTAAGATCCTCCTTAAATCGGCTGAGGCCAGGGGATGATGGTGATCACACAATGAGTTTTAATCCCTTTATACCCAAAGCAGCTACAGCTTCAATGATATTTTCTGGAGCGTTATAGCGGGTTTTCTTTCATGAGATTTATTTTATTGCGAAAAGTACAGTTCTTATCAGTTAGAAACGCCACATACTATGAAGAAGTAATTTTGACACCTTCAATTAGCACAGCATTCATTACTGACTAAAGCCGTTGGAAAATTAGTCATTTTTTAATTGCACTTTTCATCTAAGGGGAGAGATTTGTCTCAAAATAATTTCCACAAATACAGTATATCCGCGATTTACACGTTTTTCAGATCCACAAATATATCTGATTTACACATTTTTCCAAGTCCACAAATATATCCACGATTTACCCAGGTTTTTTAATGTTTAGTGTGCATTTATCATGACTTATCGTTTGTAAATATTAAATTGTGCTTGTGAATTGTTGATATTCGCACACACAAGTTGAGAATATTCACATGTGTGGGAAGGCCCATCCCTCCATCTGCTAGGTGGCAGTGTTGCTGTCTCCATTGTTGACTTGACTGCAAGTCATTTTTATGGGAATCCAGCAGTCTATGCTCTGACCTTGCTGAAATCCCTGGTAAACCGACCATGGCTGAACAAGGTGGACAACCGGCAGCCCCGTCCGTCATTAGTAAGTAAAATAAAAAGAACTCGCCTTCCTCATCTGTCAGCGAGATATAAAAACCAGCTAATTATTAGTGTTTAAATAATGACAGTGGCTAGCTCTCAATCATCTATTTTATAGTCTATGCTCTCAACGGAGACAGCAACACTGCCGCCGAGTGGATTGAGGGAGGGGCCTTCCCACACGTGTGACTATTTAACTTTAGCGTGTGTGAATATCTTGAAAATTGCATGACGTTTGTTGTTGCAGATGTATTTGTGGATCTGAAAAATGAGTAATATTTTTTTAGACAAATCTCTCCCCATATTCATCAGCATAGACAGGACAAACAACAACAAACATCCAGAGAAAAAGCAAAATGCAAATGTTCATGTCACATAAATTCATTATATTCAATGTATAGTACATAACTTGGAGCACAATATAATCATATTTTGTTTTTTAATTACCCGTTCTTACTGTCATATTTTAACTTCATGTAAAAATGTTCATGTTTGTCTTTGAACGAATCACTCCATTTTGTTGTGTCTTGTCTCCATTATCTCAATTCTTCATTCTTCTGCGTTTTTAATGTGTTTTTAATGTTTTTAATGTGTTTTGAAACACTAATGTGTTTTTTTATGAAAGTCACACCTTCAGCTCCCCCAACAGCTTCTGTTTGCAGACACTCAGATGAGTTGGCCATGTTTGAAAAAGGAAAACTTACCATCTGGACTCAATGTGCTTAAATATTGTTACGCGTCCCTTGAAAGTATTATGGGCCTCTACTGCTTAGATGCAGTTGTCATATTATAAGTTACATTAAGTATAGAAATGTATGTACATCTTATGATTATGGTCTTAGTTGCAGAGCTATGCATATGTTACAACCCCAATTCCAATGAAGTTGGGACGTGTTAAAAATAAATAAAAACAGAATACAATGATTTGCAAATCATGTTCAACCTATGTTTAATTGAATACAATGCAAAGACAAGATATTTAATGTTCAAACTGATAAGCTTTATTGTTTTAAGCGAATAATCATTAACTTAGAATTTTATGGCTGCAACACATTCCAAAAAAACTGGGACAGGGTCATGTTTACCACTGTGTTACATCACCTTTTCTTTTAACAACATTCAATAAACGTTTGGGAACTGAGGACACTCGTTGTTGAAGTTTTATAGGTGGAATTTTTTACTCTTCTTGCTTGATGTACAGCTTCGGCTGTTCAACAGTCCGGGGTGTCCGTTGTCGTATTTTACACTTCATAATGTGCCACACATTTTCAATGGGAGACAGGTCTGGACTGCAGGCAGGCCAGTCTAGTACCGGCACTCTTTTACTACGAAGTCACGCTGTTGTAACACGTGCAGAATGTGCTTTGGCATTGTCTTTCTGAAATAAGCAGGGGCGTCCATGAAAAAGACGTTGCTGGGATGGCAGCATATGTTTCTCCAAAACCTGTATGTTCCTTTCAGCATTAATGGTGCCTTCACAGATGTGTAAGTTACCCATGCCATTGGCACTAACACAGCCCCATACCATCACAGATGCTGGCTTTAGAACTTTGCATCCATAAAAGTCTGGATGGTTGTTTTCCTCTTTGGCCCGGAGGATAAGACGTCCACAATTTCCAAAAACAATTTGAAATGTGGACTTGTCGGACCACAGAACACTTTTCCACTTTCCATCAGTCCATCTTAGATGACCTCGGGCACAGAGAAGCCGGCGGCGTTTCTGGGTGCTTTTGATAAAGGGCTTTTGCTTTGTATAGTACAGTTTCAAGTTGCACTTTCGGATGTAGCGCTGAACTGTATTTACTGACTTTGGTTTTCTGAAGTGTTCCTGAGCCCACATGGTGGTAAATTCCTTGCAATTGTACGTTGAGGAACATTGTCCTTAAACTGTTCGACTATTTTCTCACGCACTTGTTCACAAAGAGGTGAACCTCGCAACAGCTTTGCTTGTGAATGAGTGAGCAATTCAAGGAAGCTCCTTTTATACCCAATCATGGCACCCACCTGTTCCCAATTCGCCTGTTCACCTGTGGGATGTTCCAAATAGGTGTTTGATGAGCATTCCTCAACTTTCTAAGTCTTTTTTGCCAACTGTCCCAGCTTTTTTGGAATGTGTTGCAGCCATAAAATTCTGAGTTCATGATTATTTGCTAAAAACAATAAAGTTGATCAGTTTTAACATTAAATATATGGGTTGAACATGATTTCCAAATCATTGTATTCTGTTTATATTCTGTTCACAACGTCCCAACTTCATTGGAATTGGGGTTGTAGTTTTGCTATGGCCTCAGTATTAAACTTACCCCCACAAAATATGCATGAAGTGTGTGCCAGATGTTGTATTTAGTGATTGGGCCCTCTTTCTATGTTTTTTTAAATCTTATTATTTTTCCCAATCATTAATCGCACTTTAACTCAAATGCATTTGTGCTGTTACTCTTCAGAGAGTGGTTCTTCCTGCTGTCCCATGAGGTTTTGAACCCTATGTACTGTCTGTTTGAGTATGCTGGCAAGAACAACTACTGCCTGCAGATCAACCCAGCCTCTTCCATCAACCCAGATCACCTCATGTACTTTCGCTTCATCGGACGGTTCATAGCTATGGTGAGTTGAAGTGACCAATTTGGGGTTTGACAGACAAAATAAATAAAATAAAAAAATATATTGTAATACTTAACATTAATTAATACAGTTTTTTTATTTATTGGCCCTGTTTTTGTGACTGGCATAAATCCAGGGTGGCCGGTGCAACTGTGTGGCAGGGGCGGGCTAGACCGTTGCTGGTAATTTCCAGCGCAGCCCGCCGGATCCAATAGTGGGCAGGCTGCGCCACTGTGGATGTGTTTATAGGAAACTTCATTCGCTGCCAATCAAAGCGGCTTCTCTCATTCCCATTAATTGTGGCGCAATGACAGTCTCGAATGGAGACATCTCTGCTGAAGAGGACGATGTGTAATTGCAGCAATGCGTGCGTGACTGGAGCATTGTCATTGCTCTTGGCCGGTTTGGAAACACACAGTGTGAGTGGGTACCCTTATTAAATACAGAATGAGCAGGTGATATACCACTGGGGACTTGTCTGCGGACCTCAGTATCTGTCTGCCTCTGCCCCGATAAAATTCACCAAAATCACATTAAACCAGCGGTCTACCTTGTGCCAAGATTTAGTCTGAGGAGGTGTAAATTTCGACTGAATTTCTGACACCACATTGTCACAGGGCGCATCTACAAGGACATCCTCGGTCTGCCAAATTGCCAAACACTCTCAGCGAGCCTTGCCCTTGCACAAAAATCAGAATCTGCCGGCATTTGCGCCAAGCCGCAGATGTGTCATCTACGAAAATAGATCCCTAAGCCTTTAATTGTTCAGTAAGTACGAAGTCAATTATCACTCATATGATGGTTTTCTACCTTAAAGGTACTCAAAGCTCTTTTACACTGTCACGTCATTCACACAATGACTATTGGACTATATGGTCATAATTTGAAAGTAACAACTCAGTCACACACTGACACAGGACCAGAAAAAAGCCGGCGTTCAGTATCTTGCTTTCGGATACTTTGGCATAGTCACAATAGAGCTGGGGATCACACCAATGACTTTCGGGTCAACTCTACCACCCAAGCCACCATAAAACCTTGGCACTCTTGAGCTAGGGGTAGGCTCGAGCTCCCCGCAACCCTGAACAGGATAAGCAGTACGAATGTCCCGATCCAACTTTTTCACTTCTTTATCACGATCTGATATTGATGTTGCAGCCTTTAATTTTTTGGCCGATCCAATATCAGCAATAATAATACATATTTTACTTATTTTGTTGTGGGAAATGTTAGAAAAGGCTTGATGAAGTGATATTACTTAGAGATGAAGTGATATTACTCAGATATAATACAATACAATACAATAATCAACCATAGCAATCAAGCAGCAGTATGGGGAAAAAGTGACCCATTTATTATTAACCAATAGTTACATAAATTAACTATAACAATAAGAATGTACTACGATTGAATCAATTAAATAAAAATCATATTATGAAATGCTGAAAAATAACTTTAAAAAATAAAAAAAATATTTAAATTTCAACATAACCACTGCTTAAACATAAGCATATTCTAAATTTGAATAGATTAAATAAAACATAAATGAGAAAACCATGAAAAATAATCTCAACAAATAATAAACACTAATTATACTTTTAAAGTGCAAAATAACAAAATTCAGTTCAGTTATTTATTTTTTACTGACACTACTGTATATGGTGGGAACATCATTTACTTTCACTTTTTCACTTGTTGCAATACCTCACTTTCTTTCTTTCTTTGTACCTGACGTTCCATTGCCACCTTGCTCTCTTCCTCCAACTCATCCTGTCCATTTATTATTCTGTTTTCTCATTGGTGTTTGTCACATGGCCAGTCAGGATATACTAGTACAGGGCAGACTGTACGACTGAGCCATTCTAAAGTGCACAGGTTCTGTCTGAATGGGGCGGGAGGGGGGGTATAGTGTGGGGATGGGGCACAGGTTATGTCTGAATCGCCTCATGCCACATTTGCATGGAAAATGTATTGCTGTGTTTGAGCCTTCAGTTTAAAATTTGCAGCATATTGTGGTTGTAAGGTTTTCAGTGAAATAGAATGAATGATGTAACATGAATCAACAAAGAGATGAAGACAACTCTTATAGCTACAATATAATACAATTTCTAGGCCAAAATACATTTGCACAGAGTCAAACCATTGCCATCCATCCATTCATTCATCCATTTTCCATACTGCTTATCCTCACTAGGGTTGCGGGGGTGCTGGAGCCTATCCCAGCTATCTTTGGACGAGAGGCGGGGTACACCCTGAACTGGTCGCCAGCCAATCAGGTCACATATAAACAAACAACTATTCGCACTTACTCCGGGCAATTTAGAGTACCCAGAGGAAACCCACGCAGGCATGGGGAGAACATCCAAACGCCACATAACCCGGGTCCTCAGAACTGGGAGGCAGATATGCTAACCAGTCGTCCACCGTGCCGCCCTAAACCATTGCCATTGTAAAAAAGTAATAATAATAATAATAACTGTACAGGCAGTATTTTCAATAACATTGCAGCATTCTGTAATACAAGTGTAAATGTAAACTAACCTGTTAATAATAAGACTTTTAAACAATAATAAGTGAATGCACACATGTAATCAATTAGAAAATGACAAACACAATGATGAGCGTGCATAGAGAGGATGTCACCTACACAGCTCACTTGTGTAGATTCTAGCAGCTTGGGCAGAGACTAAATAACTTTGTGTATAATTTGTGTAACAGACCAACCTGACTTGCACTGCCTTCCTTAAATGTGGGACCACAGTTCCGGTTTCATGGTCTTCATTATATTTCCTCTCTTGTTGCCGTTACGAGTACCCTTCTGTGGTGGCATAAAAAAACGAACTGTCAGATATGCTGGTCTCATGTCCACAATGACGGTACAGCATCCAAACGTTTTTGCACTTTGAGTTTGTCCTGTGTTATAACACTATAAAATTCCAATTGTTCAACTCTGTTCGATCCAGTTAAGCAAAGCTATCATAACTGTAACTTGTTCCTGTGTGAAAATATGTAATTAATCAATGTATTATCAACGTAATTATACTCCCTGCAGGCTCTCTACCATGGGAAGTTCATCGACACAGGCTTTACACTTCCATTCTACAAGCGAATGCTGGACAAAAAAAACACACTGAAAGACTTGGAGTCCATCGACCCTGAGTTTTATAACTCCATCATGTGGGTTAAGTAAGTATTTAAATGTGTTCACATATATATAGACATGGTGTGACAACTGTAGGTTATTTTTCAGATCTGAAGTTCATTAATACCACTCCCCTGTCCATACTGATAATGTATACAGCAGAGGTGGGACTAAGTAGTAATTGCCTTGCAAGTCACAAGTAAGTCTCAAGTCTTTGCCCTCAAGTCCTGAGTTCAGTCCCAAGTCAGGACAGGCAAGTCCCGAGTCCAGTCCTAAGTCGAGACAGACAAGTCCCGAGTCAAGTCTCAAGTCGAGACATGCAAGTCCCTAGTCAAGTCGCAAGTCCTACACTTCAGTTTTGAGTCCCTTCAAGTCATTTTACCAACAAAATGAAAATATATTTTTATATATTTATATTTGATGAGTATGGATATATTATATACTGCATTTATATATTTAAAAAAAACATTTATTTATCAAAACAAATTAGATAAACAAGTCAAACCTTGATAAGAAAACTAGGGGGCTGATAAAAATTTCAAAGCCAGTCGTCAATGGCGGGCTTAGTTTATTGCCTCTTCAAAACCGATTGATACTAGGTTTTCAGTTATCCTCCATTTCATAGCCGAGATTGTTGAGAAAGTTATTTTTAATCAACTCAGCAATTTCTTGAACTTAAATTGACTTTTTGACAAATTTCAATCAGGTTCCTGAATTCATCACAGTACAGAATCTGCTCTTATCAAAGTGCTAAATGATATAAGGTTGAATACTGACTCGGGAAAGGTGTCAATTCTGCTCTGGTTGGATCTCAGTGCAGCTTTTGATACGGTAGATCATAATATACTGCTGAACAGGTTGGAAACGTGGGTAGGATTAAATGGAACATTAAATGGTCCTACCTGGAGAAAAGGAGTTATTTTGTAACCATTGGAAGTGTTCAATCTCATCAAATGGCAATGACCTATGGGGTCCCTCAAGGGCCAGTTCTTGGACCCCTGCTGTTCAGCCTGTATATGCTACTCTTGGGTCAAATTCTTCAGAACTTTAATTTTGACTATCATAGCTATGCAGGTGACACACAGTTATATCTAGCAGTGTCTCCAGATGGTTACAGTTCAACTAAGGTGTTGTGTCGCTGTCTAAAACAGATAAATCACTGGATGAGCCAGAATTTTCTTCCATTAAACCACAACAAAACTGAGAATTGTTTTTAGCAATAAAGAAAATAGGATTGCTGTTAGGAAATACCTGAGCCACTCAAGTCCGAAACCTTGGTGTACTGATCGATTCCGACCTGACTTTCAACAGTTATATCAAATCAATTACTAAAACTGCCTTCTACCATCTGAAGAACATATCCAGAGTGAAGGCTTGCATGTGTCAAGCAGACCAGGAGAAGCTCATCCATGCTTTTATCTCAAGTAGACGTGACTATTGTAATGGTCTTCTGACTGGACTCCACAAAAAGAGCATTAAACATCTGCGGCTCATTCAGAATGCTGCAGCTCGGGTTCTGACCAGAATAACGAGGTCAGTGCATATTACTCCAATTCTAAAGTCTTTACACTGGCTCCCACTCAGCTTTAGAATTGATTTTAAAGTTCTGCTACTGGTCTATAAATCACTAATTGGTTTAGGTCCTGAATACATGAAAGAATTGCTAATGGGAAATAAACCCAGGCTCTGAGATCGGGCTCTGAGATCGAAAGACTCAGATCAAATAGTGGAGCACAGAGTCCAAAGCAAACATCGTGAAGCAGCATTTAGCTATTATGCTGCACACATATGGAATAAGTCGCCACAGGAGTGACTTCAGCCCCAAGTCTGCATGTTTTTAAGTCCAGGTTAAAAACTCTTTTTTTTCTCATGCTTTTTAGAGCATTTCCACTTTTAAGTGGTTTCTAGCCCTGTACGCTGTTTTAATTGTACTTTTATTTTTTAACTTTGTTTTAAATGTTTATTAGCTGTTTTTTCTTTGTTTTTAAATGTTTTTATCATGTAAAGTTGAGTCACTGAGTTACCTTGTGTATGAAATGTGGTATATAAAAAAAAATTGCTTTATGAAAATGCTGTACTACAACTGACTTTTTTTCACTTTATTTCTGAAGTGACATAAACAGAACTGTCACTTATAAGAATTTGCATCCAGTCGTGCTGAGTATTCTATTGATCAGAATAATCAAGTGTCAGGATAAAATATATTTTTGCTTGATTAAGGAGCAATTATGAATACACAGAGAAAATTAGACATTAATGAATGACCAATTAGTTTCCTCTTTTAGGTAACAGCATTTTTCTTATATTCACATTGTGCATATATCAGGAAACTGCATTTTCTTGTCTACAAACATTTATAGTGAGACAATTTCAAACAAGTATTAATAGGTTTCCGTTTAAACTTGGCATTTCTTGTGACAATCAAAAACATAAGGCAAATTAAAAAAAGGAACACAAGTTTGTCGTCATGTTATAAAGGTATAATTTTATCCACCTGTGGTATTCAGTCAGAACACTAGGGGATATTATGTGAATATATTACATCAAAAAGAGGTGAAGAAAATGACACGAGAAAGAATGTAGTTTCATGTCGAGTAGATGCTAGCTGTGTGCTGATCGACTGGTAAATAAAGTGAATAAAAAAAGACACTACACTGACTAAACCAGACTATATACCTCCCACACTCAGGGGTGGGTAGTGGGTGCTGTGTGTGGGAGGTGGGGGCCAGGGTCGGTGCTGCGGGTCTGGGTGGGGTGGCCCTCTTCGTCTGTGGTTGTCCGACCTAATGGACCCGATCTGCAGGAGTCAATGCCTCTTAATCACTCACTTAGCACACACTCACACCACTCACTGTATATATTTTTCTCACTAATCACATCTGGGCACATACAAATATCAAAGGGTTCCTGGGGGACTGGTATGGGATCGGGAGGGTGTGGGTGTCGAGTCGGATTTCAGCACGTCTGTGCTGTTTCCAGGTCCATGCGCCCTGACCTGCTGGATTTTAAATGCATCACACACACTCCCCATGTTTTAATGCACCACATACAACCATCTCTGTGGGGCGGGGATTTGGCTGTGAGGCACTAGTGCCCGGTAGGGCCAATGACTGCCAGTCGGGGACCTGGCAGTCATAGTAACGGGGGGGAGGTGGGTCTCACTTACTTGCATGGCGGTGCTCCTGAGGCCGGCCCCCCCGGGCTGCATGACTGCTTGGTGTTGGGGCTGACCTCTCATGGCCCGCGGCTGCTCCTTGGGCTCTTTGTCCTCTTCTATCTTGTCCTGTCCTTCCCTCACAGGGGGGAGCACTACAGCCCCATGCAACACTCATATTTAATGTTTCATTGTTCTAGATAATGTAATGAAATTTCTTCTGTCATACTGTTTAAAATTAGTGCTTTGTCTTTTCTTTGTTTCTCGCTCCCTTCTAGAAACTTTCTTCTGTTCGACTGATCAAGTCTGATTCTCAATAAACCTCAATTATAATACTAAGAAACCACAGCGGAAGCTTAAAAACTCCACTGTGACACAGTAAAACTGTTCCAGCACGAAAGGGATACAGAGCTTCCATTCTGCTTGACTTAACAACCGAAAAAAAAGAAAACTCAAACCTCTTAACAGCTTAGCTCCCAGATCTAAGCTTGACAAAACATCATGTGTGATGTAGGTCGCTCTCTGAAGAGATGAATTGTTAATTATGAACATGTCTCATCGCCACGTAGTGGAGAAAGGCTATTTAAGAAAAAAAAATTCAGATAGTATACAGTGGGTACGGAAGGTATTCAGGCCCCCTTAAATTTTCCCCTCTTTGTTATATTGCAGCCATTTACTAAAATCATTTGTTATATTTTTCCCTCATTAATGTACACACAGCACCCCATGTTGACAGAAAAAAAACAGAATTGTTGACATTTTTGCAGATTTATTAAAAAATAACAACTGAAATATCACACAGCCATAACTATTCAGACCCTTTGCTCAGTATTAAGTAGAAGCACCCTTTTGAGCTAATACAGCCATGAGTCTTTTTGGGAATGATGCAACAAGTTTTTCACACCTGGATTTGGGGATCCTCTGCCATTCCTCCTTGCCGATCCTCTCCAGTTTTGTCATGTTGGAGGTGAACGTTGGTGGACAGCCATCTTCAGGTCTCTCCAGAGATGCTCAATTCGGTTTAAGTCAGGGCTCTGGCTGGGCCATTCAAGAACAGTCACAGAGTTGTTGTGAAGCCACTCTGTTATTTTAGCTGTGTGCTTTGGGTCATTGTCTTGTTGGAAGGTCTCCTGAGCACTCTGGAGAAGGTTTTCGTCCAGGATATCCCTGAAATTGGCCGCGTTCATCTTTCCTTTGATTGCAACGAGTCGTCCTGTCCCTGCATCTGAAAAACACCCCCACAGCATGATGCTGCCACCACCATGCATCACCGTTGGGACTGTATTGGACAGATGATGAGCAGTGCCTGGTTTTCTCATCACATACCGCTTAGAATTAAGGCAAAAAGTTATATCTTGGTCTCATCAGACCAGAGAATCTTATTTCTCTCCATCTTGGAGTCCTTCAGGTGTTTTTTAGCACACTCCATGCGGGCTTTCTTGTGTCCTACACTGAGGAGAGGCTTCCGTCAGGCCACTATGCCATAAAGCCCCGAATGGTGCAGGCCTGCAGTGATGCTTGACTTTCTAGAACTTTCTCCCATCTCCCGACTGCATCTCTGGAGCTCAGCCACAGTGAAGGAGGCCACTGAGCTCTTAGGAACCTTAAGTGCAGCAGAAATATTTTTGTAACCTTGGCCAGATCTGTGCCTTGCCACAATTCTGTCTCTAAGGTCTTCAGGCAGTTCCTTTGACCTCATGATTCTAATTTGCTCTGACATGCACTGTGAGCTGTAAGGTCTTATATAGACAGGTGTGTGGTTTTCCTAATCAAGTCCAATCAGTATAATCAAACATAGCTGGACTCCAATCAACGTGTAGAACTATCTCAAGGATGACCAGAAGAAATGGACAGCACCCGAGTTATATATATGAGTGTCACAGCACAGGGTCTGAATACTTATGGCTGTGTGATATTTCAGTTTTTCTTTTTGAATTAATCTGCAAAGATTTCACCAATTCAGTTTTTTTCAATATGGGGTGCTGTTGTGTACATTATTGAGGAAAAAAATGAACTTAAATGATTTCAGCAAAATGGCTGCAATATAACGGAAAGTAAAAAATTTAAGGGGGTCTGAATACTTTACGTACCCACTGTATATTAACCCTAATTAGACAGATGGGTGATGTTAATGAATGAAGCAATTTGAGTTTTCATCACGTGGATGGAGCATGGCACCAAGGATTTGCCTCCTCCATATGCCACTAAACCTCATTGCAGATGATTATATCTCCTCCAAAAATTATCTGGGCCTAAATCCAACTCTGGGGATCCTGTACGTAAACCACAATAATTAACTTGCTTAGCCTAACACTTTGTCTACTCATATGGCTATCTTGCTCTATGTTTGCTTTGCAACTGTTAACATCTTAGCATTGAGTAAATTTTTGGAAATACTACCCAAAGAGACGTAGATGTAAAGGATTTTTCACCTGTCCCTGTATTATTGTGCCTTAGCACATTATCTTCTCAGGTTGTTGTCTTACTATTAGTTAGCAACGAATGTTGTCTTACAGATTTGACACCGATAGCAGCATTTTAAAATTCCACAAAAATTTTACTAACTCTTATGATTATTACTAGTCATCTTTCAGTTGGAATTATCTGCAAAAGATGCAGCTAGTTTTGATCCAGATAGGATTTACACCAAGAATAGGATATCTATTATTAATAGTCTGTCGTTCTTGTGTCCAGAGAGAACAGCTTGGAGGAATGTGGTGTGGAGCTGTATTTTGCACAGGACATGGAGATCCTTGGGAAATTGTCCACCCACCAGCTGAAGGATGATGGAGAGAACATATTGGTCAATGAGGAGAATAAGGAGGAGTACATCAGGTAAACAACCACCAGTGGCAATGTTGACATAGCACAGCATATAGGGGGGGAAATGAAGTCAACAATTAATTGAAGCAATACTAAGAAGGAATAAACTCAAGTCTCAACTTTTAACAACCACAACTGCACAAAACGTGCTGTACATTGTATAAGAATAGTGTAAGTACCAGGCAGTTCAACCGTTCCCTTTGCATCAGTTTGCTGACGGACTGGAGGTTCACACGCGGGGTGGAGGAACAAACCAAAGCCTTCTTGGATGGCTTCAACGAGGTGGTCCCTCTGGAATGGCTTCGCTATTTTGACGAGAAGGAACTGGAGGTGAGGGCTAGGGATGGAGTGTTGCCAATTAAAAGAATAATCACCTCTACGCCAAACTTTCCCTCATATTTAAGCGGTGGTGGATAAGCATAGCATTACTACTTCCACATATTGCATTTCTCTGAGCTTATTTTGGCAAATTTAAAAAAAATTATAAAAAGGGCTAACAAATACTATATAAACCACACACAAACCTGCTTTTGATGGAGTCATTCATCTGCTTTGTATTTGTCAGCTGATGCTGTGTGGGATGCAGGAGATTGATTTGGTAGACTGGCAGAAGAACACTATCTACCGACATTACACCAAGAACACCAAACAGATCCATTGGTTCTGGCAGGTATGTTGAGGGAGCACAGAGGATGATGGGAAATTACAAAAACCCTACATGGCTCATATCAGCAAGGATGTGATGACCATATGTGTGACTCGTGGTGCCCTTGTTAATAAGATTCAGGTGTGTTCTTCTCCAGGTGGTGAAGGAGATGGACAACGAGAAGAGAATCCGTCTTCTTCAGTTTGTAACAGGAACCTGTCGTCTGCCAGTTGGAGGCTTCGCTGAGCTTATCGGTACACTTTCACACAACTCTGTTCGGATTTGAAAAATTTTTGTCGAGCAAGTGGAACTGGAAAATTGAATTTGATTGATCTGACATATGGCGCAAATGGTTGTGTTGTGCAGGTACTCAAGCAATAAAGCAATGCTTTTTCCCTGCTTGGCAGCCAAAGTTGATGTAAAAACAGAAAGAGTTCAGAATTTGTTGTGGAAACATTTTGTTAAATTTGTTTCTACGGTTAAAGAAACTTGAGATCATTGTTTTCTTGCCAGAGATTTTAATTCAGTATCTGTAGATATTTTAAATACATCCAAGCTTCTGTTGTACTGAGCAAAGAACTCTCCTTATACAGTGGTGCCTTGAGATGGGAGAGATCCCACTTATGAGTTTTTGAAATAATGCACGTCGATCTGTCATTCGGCTGATGTTTTTGCTTCGACTTAGGAGCGCAAGCTTGAGATACGAGCGCTGTATGGCGCCAGTGAACGCTATTCAACTCACTTGACAATAAGCCGCAGTTTGGCAAATAGTGAACAATTAAAAAAATAAAATAAAATGCTTCAAGCTTTTTAATGCCACTCCCAGTTGTCTCAAGGTTTTGTGTGGAACTAAACATAAAAAAAGGATAATTACACGTTGCATATTTAGAAGAAGCTCTGCTTTTGAGTGACCTCATCACAAGCAACGGAGCGCCAGACCCTCCTCAGTGGTTAATCCTGGGAATAGTGCTAGGACCTAAGCACTATTCAGAGAAGATCGTTGAATTGATGACATCACCCTCGTCTCACTATTTATGACATAACCCTAATCCCACACAAAATTTGCAACATTTTGAAAATGTTTAGCGGTAGTTCCCCTTCGAAAGCAAGAAATTCAATCACAGCGCTCTGCTTCTGACAGGCATCCAACAATGACCTAAATTCCAAAATGGCTGGAAGTGAGGACAGGTTTGAACTCTCCGTCCATTTTCCACACCGCTTATCCTCACTGGGGTCACGGGCGTGCTGGAGCCTATCTCAGCTGACTCTGACGTCCGAACTGGTCGCCAGCCAATCGCAGGGAACATATAAAAAAACAACCATTCACACCTACAGACAATTTAGAGTCTTCAATTAACCGACCATGCATGTTTTGGGGATGGGTGAGGAAAGCGCAGTACCCCGAGAAAACCCACGCTCGCAGGGGGAGATCAGGCAAACTCCACACAGGCGAGGCTGGATTTGAACCCGGGTCCTCAGACCTGTGAGGCACATGTGCTAACATGTCGCCAAGGCTTAAACTAAACAAACAACTAAAAAAAACAACAACTTTTAAACAAGTATTTAAACTACAAACGGCAAACATTTCTGAAAACAAATAATTAACAGGTTAAATTAAATTGGACTCATTATTTTTGGACTGCCGTTCGTATTTACTGGGTGTGGATTATACTGTATACCGGTGAGCTTGAGAGACCAAATTTATGTTGTATTTTGGTGAATGTCCGTGTCTGTAAAATGTCCTCATATGGCTGAGAAAGTGTTTCTGTCTGGTAGGAGCAAAGAATGGGGATTTGGGCTAAATCAGGTTTCTTGAACAAGCCTTTGTGTCATTACAGCTGTTTTCAAAGTCAGCTTCGCTAAAAGCCCACCAGAAATTCTCACTCACAAGTTTATAAAGTCTCACATCTGTGGGCGTACTCTTAAGTACCACCCCTAAGCCTGATTGGTTCACTGGGTGGGTTTGAATAGTAAAGCTACGCCCTCTTAGTTGGTGTCTCGCTTTGTCCATAAGGTGGCTCTCTGTCCATGACTCAACCTGTACGCCCTGCAAATTCATTTGGTGCCTGAAAAGTCGAGAGTTTAAGCCTCCCCCCCTTTACCAAAAGGCAATCGTTCCCTTTGATATTTCAATGGCAGTCCCCGTTTATGGCTTGGCCTCTTAGCTTACCCAGAGGACTTATTTTCCTGTAAACAGCAGGGGAGACCTGCTAGATGAGCAAACGGTCCCAAGAATGCTAGCGCATGACGGTGTCCGAATCTGATTGGATGAGCAAGTGTCTGAATGTGGTTGGATAAATGAGCTGGGGGGTGGGTCTGTTTGACTGAGGATGGCGGGCAGAGTGATTTGAGCGCAAAGCGAGTTGACAACTGAAAAAAAAAGTATCAATGACATCATCGATTAGTCAAAGTCGACGCAACTATCATCACTTGAGCCTTGACTACAATAACCTTAAGTAGTTCTAATTCTTTGCATATTTTTGTTTAACCTTGCAGGAAGTAATGGCCCCCAGAAGTTCTGTATAGACAAAGTGGGGAAGGAGACTTGGCTTCCAAGAAGCCACACATGGTAAGAAACCAACTGGTGTAGTGGGGAACATTAGAGAACACTAATGGTGTTGTTTTCTCCTTGGCTATATAATGTTTTTAGGATTCTGGCCAAAAGAATGGGGGGGGGAATGGTGATGGTTCATCCCTCGTAATTATTATTACAGTAATCCGTCGCTGTGTTGCGGTTCAGTCATAGCGGATTCAGTGCATTGCATTTTTTTGTTTTGTGTTGTTCATCTGTGTGGTGCAGTTACTCACCTGCACATTTTTGGTTCAGTTAGCATTGCTATTTGACTATGATGTGGCAGCAGTGACTCACATAACGAAAAATACTGTAGACACTTATGCCTGGATTAGACTACAAGACAAATTTGGTCTTTCACGATTGTACTACTACACTGTCGGAGAGGCGGAACCAGAAAACATGTCAACGCGACCGGATACACTCATTACCATGGCGACGACAACAACAATGCGCCGGGCCAATGTATTTTGTGGGGGGAGAACAAAATGAAGAAAAATATGTGGTCGTCTTCACCGGTGCTCAGGAGAGAACATTCATTCAAGGATTTCTTAAGGTATATTCACGTACTTTTCATACGATACGGTTTGCAAGGAGGCAACAAAACGTTATGTAGCCTAGCAAGCTAGTGCTAGCAGTAACGGTTGTACGTAAACATGCCGGCGTTCTTTTGAATCATGCTCTAAAGCTTCGGTGAACATTGTTTTGTCCACGTGACTAAATGTTGACAACGGCTTGCAAGTATGTTGACAACGGCAAGTACGAAAGGCGATGCGTCGGTCACAGTATACAATCCCATTGGTTGACGTCAAGGTGCGCTGTCGGAGAGTTGTCGTTGATACGTCACACTACACAGAAAGATATCCAAAAAAATCAAACATGCTAGACTTTTCATTTTGGCATCATAGGGCTATCGTAGGGCCAAATCATTGGTCGTGGATTGTGTCGCACTATAAGAAGTTTTGTCGTTCCCGACAAAATACAGACCCTTTCCAAAAAATTTAAATATCATGGAAAAGTTTATTTATTTCTATAATTCCATTCAAAAATTCAAACTTTCATAGATTATAGATTCAGGGTCCACAATTTAGCAAACAGAGAAGATTCAAGAATCTAGCAGAGATCCAGAAAGAGTGGAATAAGGTGGGAGTTACAGCTTAAAAAAATCACCACATTCAGACGCATCCGGGAGATGGGCAACAACTGTCGGGTTACTCGGGTCAAGCCACTTCTGGGCCTGAGCCAACGTCGGAAGCGTCTCAACTGGCCCAAGGAGAAGAAGGACTAGACTGTTGGCCAGTGGTCAAGGGTCCTCTTCTCCGATGAAAGTAAAGTGTGCCTTTAATTCAGGAATCAAGGTCCAAGGGTTTGGAGGAAGACGGGTGAAGAACAGAACCCAAGCTGCTTGAGGTCCAGTGTGAAATATGCACAGTCAGTCATGATTTCGGATGCAATGTCCAGTGCAGGTAAACTCTGCTTTCTTAAATCTACCAGAATGTTTTAGAGGACTTCATGATTCCTTCTGCTGAGGATCTGTATGGCGATGCAGATTTCATCTTCCACCGGAACCTGGTCCCTGCCCATACCGCTAAAAGCACCAAAACCTTGTTTGATGCCCATGCCATCACAGTGCTTGTCCGGCCAGCCAACTCGCCGGATCTAAACCCCATTGAGAATCTATGGGTTATTATCAAGAGGAAAATGAGGGGCACCAGACCCAAAAACAAAGAAGAAATGACAGCAAGCATCAAGGAAATCTGGGCTTCCATAACTCCCAGGCAATGCCATGGCGCATCGAGATAGTGATTAAAGCAAAGGGATTGCCAACCAAGTATTGAAGATTAACATATCGTTTTGAATGTACCATATTTTGATTGATTTAATGTAACCCTAATTTCTTTCTTTTTTTTTTCTACAAAAACTGAGAAGGTAATGATTTCTTCACCGTATTCAAATTTTTTTAATTCCTGATTTCATGGGATTTATGAGCTGGAAACCCAGATTATGTAAAAATAAACAAAGAAATACTTGAAATTGTTTAAATTGTGGGCCCTATATTTATAGTTTATGAAAGTTTAACTTTTTGAATGGAATTAGGGAAATAAACTTTTCCATGCTATTCTAATATTTTGGAAAGGGTCTGTATGTCGGGAAATCGGCTGTGATAGCTAATCAGGCTAATATCGGAGCTAAAATCTTTTAATCTGATCTCAGCATTAGGAATGAATCCTATCCATCCATTTTGGTTGCCAGCCAATCGCAGGGAACATACTGTATAAACTAACAACCATTCGCACTACGGGCAATCTAGAGTCTTCAATCATGTTTTTGACATGTGGGAGGAAACTGGAAGTCCAGGAGAAAACCCACGCAGGCATGGGTAGAACATGCAAACTCCACACAGGCAGGGCCAGATTCGAAGCCGGGTCGTCAGAACTGTGAGGCAGATGTGCTAACCAGTCGTCCACCGTGCCGCCCCAGAATGAAACATTTCTGAGCAATTTTAACTCACACATTCGGTAAGTTGCTTCGTAAAATCCTTAACGTGACCGGAATTGACACTGTTTAACACACAAGCCACAGTGAAAATGTCATTAAACAAATACCAACCTAACCCAATGTACAGTATAGTTAATGCACACACTCATAACACTAAGGACCAAGTGCACGTCAAGAGCAAGCTTTAATTAGATTTTCCAAAACAACAAATAGATCAACAGCAAGCACCATAATGCCTTGCGCTCTCTAGAACGCTGAGACCGTCACTGTGAGGCACATGAAAGTTGAAAAATTATATTAATAATACATCAAATAATTGGTCGTTACTTTGCGAATTTCGTCCATTGGGGGGTTTACTGGAACAAACCCCCATGATAAACGAGGGATTACTGTACTTCCTTAGTCCACCAACACCAAGAAGAGTCTGAGCTATTTTTAATAATGAATTGACCTTTATTTCTTGATTTACTCCATAGCTTTAATCGCTTGGATCTGCCGCCTTACAGAAGCTTGGAGCAGCTGCGAGAGAAACTAATGTTTGCTATTGAGGAGACTGAGGGATTCGGACAGGAGTGATCATGTAAGCAAATGCATCCTGGAAATAAATGATTGAGCTGGCTAGTGTTTTGTAGTTGCATTTTTTTAAATAACAGGTCATCAAGCCCCTACACCTTTCATCATGGATCATGTATAGATCATGGATAGTGTTCGGGCTGTGGGATGGAGACAGAAATTGTGCACAATGCTCAATATGAATGCCATATTTTATATGAATATAAATAGTTTGTGTTTGAGTTTGGCAACATTGCACAGAATTATATTTGACTGAAGTCCACCCCCACACTTCATGATTGATCAAAGTCAGACAAGATGATAACCAATGTAGTGTAACATATCCATACAAGAGAAATAATTCAGTTTTTAAAGGTGTGCAAGGTAGACAGTGTTGAATGTTAGAGAGAGAGAATTTGATTGCATGTCTTTCCAGATCAGAAACAGACGTAACTCTTCCGTTTCAAAAGCTGGAGATGTTTTTTTTTGTTTTTACTTTGTCCTGTTGATTATGAATGCTAATTGTTTATCTTGTACATAAATAAAATAAATAACATTTCAATCTTGAACAGTTTGAGTTGCTTTTTAAAGAGGAGTGTGACATCTAATACCTTTTGAATATGTTAAGTAAATTATATGTATCTTTAAGGAAAATATGCATTTGACATTGTAAGCATTACAGTGCTTAGCAGAGGTGGCAAAAGTACCCACACGCTGTACTTACGCAGAAGATGTTTCTAATATACACAAAGACTAAATTGTCCTAAGGTGGGAGTGTGAAGGCTTGTCTACGGTATGTGCGACTGGCTGGTGACCAGTTCCGGGTGCATCCCGCCTCTTGCCCAAAGTCATGGGATATGTGGGCTGGCACATTTTTAAAAATTAATTTCTCACGACAAGCACTCGCATACACTCGTTATGGCAACAGTTGAGCATGCTTCTAACTCGGTGATGAAAGTACAACTGTTATTCCAAACAATGCCAACCTGGCAGGCGGGTCATCATATGCCTCTTGTTTGGCCATTGTCACCTCTACCTTCGCCCTATGTAGCATTTCCATGTATTCCCCTCTCCTCTCCTCAGTCCTCTCAGTGTCCCGCTTCTTCTTAGTTATTAACCTCTTGTATGATTTGCGGTTGCTGTTCCACCTCCAAGTCTCCCCTTTCCTACCAGAGGACACACCAAGTACTCTCCTGCCTGTATCTCTGATCACCTTGGCTGCAGTGGTCCAGTCTTCTGGAAGCTCCTGTCCACCAAGAGTCTGTCTCACCTCTTCTCGAAAAGTCGCACAAAACTCTTCCTTTTTCAGCTTCCACCACATGGGTCTCTCTTCTCTGCCTTTGTCTTCTTCATCTTGTTCCCCACCACCAGACTCATGTTATACACCACCATTCTATGCTGTCCAGCTGCACTCTCCTCTATCACTACCTTACAGTTGGTAAGCTTCAGATTACATCGTCTCCACAAGATGTGAGGATGTGAGACGCATCTTCAAACAACAAAGCATCTTCAAACATCTTCAAACACCAAAAGATTATCTCTCTACGCAGCCGGCTGTCTCTCTACGCAGCCGGCTGTCAAACTCCTGAAGTTTGCAGATGACACCACAGTCATCGGTCTCATCAAAGATGGTGACGAGTCTGCGTATCGACAGGAAGTGGAGCGGCTGCAGCTGTGGTGCGGCCGACACAACCTGGACGTGAACACGCCCAAGACTGTAGAGATGATTGTGGACTTCAGGAGGCATCTTTCGCCACAGCTGCCCCTCACGCTGTCCAGCTGCCTTGTGTAAATCGTTGAGACCTTCAAGTTCCTGGGAATTACAGTCTCTCAGGATCTGAAGTGGGAGTTCAACATCAACTCCATCCTCAAAAAGGCCCAGCAGAGGATGTACTCCCTACGGCTTCCGAGGAAGCACGGCGTGCCACAGGAGCTGTTGAGGCAGTCCTACAAAGCGGTCATCAAATCAGTCCTGTGTTCTTCCATCACGGTCTGGTTTCATGCTGCTACAAAAAAGGACAAACTCCGACTGCAACAGACAATCAAAACTGCTGAAAAGCTTGTTGGTACCCCCCTACCCACCCTTGATGACTTGCATGCTGCCAGAACTAAGACAAGAGTGTGCAAAATCCTATTGGACCCTCCACATCCTGATCACCAGCTCTTCCAGCTCCTTCCCCCAGGTAGGCACTACCGAACAATGCAAACTAAAACTAGCAGACATTCCAACAGCTTCTTCCCTCTTGCCATTAACTTCTTAAACAGTTTACAATTCCATTGCAACATGCTGCCAATTTTTTTTGTCTTGAGTTTTTGTCTCAATTATACATTACTTGTGAACTCACTGTAGTCGTCTTGCCACACTGCACTATTTGCATATCTGTTGTTGACCAATACTGGCCACTCATGTGCCTGAGTAGTATCTGCACCATTTGCACAATCGACATTGTCCCAGACTATCGATTGAAGTCTCGGCGCCCTTTGCACAATGGTCATTACGCTATTGTAACTACTGCTCTATTAGTCATTCAAAACTGCTCTAATTGCTAGAGGACTGCACCTTTTTGCACAATTGTCAGATTACTAGCAACCTTTTATTGCTCAGTGACTGTTTTTCTCAATGTCTTTCTGTCTCAAAAGTGTTCTCTGTCAATTGACTGTCTGTTGTCGTACTAGAGCGGCTACCGGAGACAAATTCCTTGTGTGTTTTTGACATACTTGGCAAAATAAAAATGATTCTGATTCTGAATGTTGGCAGACATACAGTAATAACACTTTACTAACATAGCCTCTAAACATTTTACTCCTATTCTTGAAAGGTTATTTTGGCTATAACATAAAGTAATAACAGGTCCTGACTGTCGTATAAAGACCGTCGAATAATCCTCGGTCAGTAACAAATGCAAAAGATCATTAAGAGAAAGAACAGCTTTAATGACGTGGTTAGATCTTCGCCCAACATCTGCTAATGTTACTCTGTTGAGGTGTGGGCTAACTTGAGGGCCCGATGCTTCATTGGCGGCTGATTGAACCTAGGCAAATGTTTCTCGGCACCGGCCTAAGCAAGCTCCCGTCGCCGTTTACGGTCTATTGCGTATTACGCGAGGACAACGGGGAGCTTTAACCCTTTAAACGGAGAGCCGGTCAGGACTCTTTTGGTACCATAGGTGCAGAGGAGCCTGGGGTAAGTGAGATCTGACACAGTAGTTTTTGTCACACTAAATCGGCCATATCCATAGTATTATTTGACGTATGGTATTATTGCTGGATTGCAAAATACCTTAAGTGGTATATGCGAGCGACAATGAAGCTCATGCTAACAATGGCTAACATTATCCATGGTCGTTGATAAATGCTAATTTATCAGTTAAAACAATATTCAGAATGTGCATCCGTAGTCCAGAGGTCATTCACTGCTACGTACTACAGTACTTTTAAACACTGTCTGTATAAACAGGTTATGAAAACAAATGAAGACAACATGTTGAGCACAAAGCCACTGGGCATATCCAAAATCTGCATATACCCAAAGTTTTTATTCCAAAGTATTTTATTTTGTGATCCAAAGATTTACTGTGGGAAGTAGTTGTTATGTAAACGTTTTCACCATCCAGTCTATGTGGAAAACAACACTGGACTGTATTTGGATCCACACAGGAGGACACTTATTCCTGGCCCGTATGTTCCAGAGAACACACGATGCAGCTATGAACTACATCAGTGTGACTGCATGCACCACTGTGGCAATGCTGGTTATGGCTAAAGACAATCACATCACAACAGATTAGAAAAAAATAATAAAACAAAAAAGTGATGTCTATAATACAATGCTTAATAACCAATTATTCACGTCTATTGTAGAGAGCTCGGAGGAGAATGCTGCATGCAACCTCAGCCCTTCACTGTCTCCTGCCATGCCTCTAAATAAAGGCTTTAATAGGGACAAGACGCTGTTCCTGAGGGCAGTGTGATGTTGTCTTTCCTGTGGTTGGCATGGCAGCGAGGGTGGGAGTAAGAGCAGAGACCAGACCAGAGAAGCTTGGACCTTCAGGTGTCACCCCTGTTCTTGCTCCAGCACCCACACGGGCCTAATTAGCGTCGGTGGGAACGATGACGCCCACCTTTTCCTCCGTGAGTCTGAGGCGGCCAGTCAGAGGCACCACGAAGAGTTGCTGGCTCAACTGAAGTCAACCCAGCAAGGGTTTGAGGTCCTGATGGGTCAACTGATCAATCAACTCCAAGTTAAATTTATATTACTTTTCTTACAGTTAACATTTTATGTTAACACTTTTGCCCAATGTTCACTACCTTACTACCAAGAGAAACTGTGTTTTGCATAATTTGCATCTTTGTTGGTTTAGAAATATATATATTTTAATTAACTATTGTATTTCTACTAGGGCGGCTTGGTGGCCGACTAGTTGGCACATGTGCCTCACAGTTCTGAGGACCAAGGTTCATATCCTGGCCTCACCTGTGTGGAGTTTGCATGTTCTCCCCGTGGCTGTGTGGGTTTTCTACAGGTGCTTTCCTCCCACGACCCCAAAACATGCATGGTAGTTTGATTGAAGACTCAAAATTGCCCGTAGGTTTGAATGTGAGTGTGAATGGTTGTTTGTTTATGCCCTTCGATTGGCTGGCGACCAGTTCAGGGTGTACCCCGCCTCTCGCCTGAAGATAGTTGGGATAGGCTCCAGCACGCCCACGATCTTAGTGAGGATAAGCGGTACAGAAAATGGATGGATGGATTTCTATTTGGAGTTATTGCAGTAAATAATAATAAGAAAAATAAACAACTGAGTAAAAAATTTATTGGCAGAAAAAAGGAATGACAGCAGTGCATTATTGATACCTATTTATACGATGAACATTTTAAGAAAGAGCAGGATCATTTCAGAGCATGGCCTTGTGACATTTGCAGTGTGTCCTCGACTCATTTTAATGTGCCTGTCTTGGGCATCCAGTTGGGTATTCCTGACAGATCTTGGAGGCACCCCCACTTGCACTTCATACTGAAAATGTTTCAAGTAAAAGAGGCTCCCTCCTGGAGCTGTCACCTTATCGTAGTGGAGGGGTTTGTGTGTCCCCATGATCCTAGGAGCTAAGTTGTCTGGGGCTTCATGCCCTGGTAGGGTCACCCATGGCAAACAGGTCTGAGGTGAGAGACCAGACAAAGCATGCTCAAAGACCCCTTATGAGTACGAATATTGGATGTCACAGCCTGAAAGGGTAACGTGGGTCTCCCTTTACGATGGGAGGGGGCAAAGGTGACTGGTGCAGTGTGAGCTGGGCGGTGGCCGAAGGCGGGGACCTTGGCGATCCGATGCCTGGGTACATAAGCTGGCTTTAGGGACATGGAATGTCACCTCTTTGGCAGGGAAGGAGCCCCAGCTGGTGTGTGATGTCCATAAGTTCCAACTAGATATAGTCGGGCTCGCCTCCATCCACGGCTTGGACTCTGGTACCAGTCCTCTTAAGAGGGGCTGGACTCTCTTCCACTCTGGAGTTGCTCTAGGTTTGGGTATACTTCATGCAGGTGTGGGTATACTTCTTGCCCCTCGGTTCGGCGCCTGTACATTGGGGTTCACCACAGTGGATGAGAGGGTAGCCTCCCTCTGCCTTCAGGTGGGGGGACGGGTCCTCACTGTTGTTGGTGCCTATGCACCAAACAGCAGTTTTTGGAGTCCTTGGAGTGGGTGCTGGAGAGCGCTCCCGCTGGGAACTCCATCGTTCAGCTGGGGGACTACAATGCTCAGGTGGGCAATGACAGTGAATGATTGGCTTTGTGGTTGTGTCATCGGACATGCGGATGCATGTCTTGGACACTTGGGTGAAGAGAGGACTGAGTAACTGATCACCACCTGGTGATGTGTTGGCTCCGATGATGGGGGAAGATGCCAGTCCGACCTGGTAGGCCCAAACATATTCTGAGTCTGCTGGGAAGGACTGGCAGAATCCAGTGTCAGAAGGAGTTTTATCTCCCATTTCCAGCAGAACTTCACCCAAGTCCCAGGGAAGGCGAGGGACATTGAGTCCGAGAGGACCATGTTCCGCGCCTCCATTGCTGAGGCGGCCGACTGGAGCTGTGGCTGGTAAAGTGGTTGGTGCCCGAAGCCGTTGGTGGACATCAGCGGTGAGGGATGCCGTCAAGCTGAAGAAGGAGTCCTATCGGGCCTTCTTGGCCTGTGGGACTCCCGAGGCAGCTGATGGGTACCGTCTGGCCAAGTGGAATGCAGCTTTGGTGGTAACTGAGGCAAAAACTTGGGCGTGGGAGGACTTTGGTAAGGCCATGGAGAACAACTTACGGATAGCTTCGAGAAAATTCTGGTCCACCATCCAGCGTCTCAGGAGGGGGAAGCAGTCCACCATCAACACTGTTTAGTGAGAATGGGGCACTGCTGACCTCGACCTGGGACATTGTGAGAATACTTAGAAGACCTCAATTCCACCGACACACCGTCCCATGAGTAAGCAGAGTCTGGGTTCTCTGTGGCGGGCTCGCCTATGTCTGGGCTTGAGGTCACCGAGGTGGTTAAAAAAACTCCTTGGTGGAAAGGCCACGGGGGCGGATGAGAATTGCCCGGAATTTCTAAAAGCTCTTGATGTTGGGCTGTCCTGGTTGCCTCTGCAACATCGCATGGACATCGGGGGACAGTACCTCTGGATTGGCAGACTGGGGTGTGGTCCCCCTTTTTAAAAAGGGTGTAGGGTGTGTTCCAACAACATGGGGATCACACTCCTCAGCCTCCTTGGTAAGGTCTATTTAGGGGTGCTGTAGAGGAAGGTCCGTCGGGAAGTCGAATCTCAGATTCAGGAGGAGCAGTGTGGTTTTTGTCCTGGCTGTGGAACAGTGGACCAGCTCTTCATTCTCGGCAGGGTCCTTGAGGGTGTATGGGAGTTCACCCAACCAGTCTACATGTGTTTTGTGGACTTGGAGAAGGCGTTCGACTGTGTCCCTCGGGGAGTCTTGTGGGGGGTGCTTCGGGAGTATGGGGTAACGAGCCCCCTGATTCCAGTGTCAGAGTTTGGGCCGCATTGCTGACAGTAAGTCGGACTCATTTTCGGTGAGGGTTGGACTCAGGCCAAGGCTGCCTTTGTAACTGATTCTGTTCATTACTTTTATGGACAGAAGTTCCCGGCACAGCCGAGGCATAGAGGGGTTCCAGTCTGGTGGTCTCAGTATTGCATCTCTGGTTTTTGTAGATGATGCGGTTCTGTTGGCTTCATCAAGCCGTGATCTCTAACTCTCACTGGAGCGGTTCACAGCCGAGTGTGAAGCGGCTGGGATGAAAATCAGCACCTCCAAATCTAAGACCATGGTCCTCAGTCGGAAAAGGGTGGAGTCCCCTCTCCAGTTCGGGGATGAGATCCTGCCCCAAGTAGAGGAGTTCAAGTATCTTGGCATCTTGTTCATGAGTGAGGGAAGAAGGGAATGGGAGATCGACAGGTGGAACGGTGCAGCGTCTGCAGTGATGCAGACTTTGTATAAGTCCGTTGTGGTGAAGAAGTAGCTAAACCGACGGGCGAAGCTCTCAATTTACCGGTCGATCTGCGTTCCTACCCTTACCTACAGTGGATATGGAAAGTATTCAGACCCCCTTAAATGTTTGACTCTTTTTTATATTCCATCCATTTGCTAATTTAAATGAATTGTTTTCCCTCATTAATGTACACACACCACTCCATATTGACAGACAAAAACTAAATTGTTGAATTTTTTGCAGATTTATTAAAAAAGAAAAACTCAAATATCACACAGCCATAAGTATTCAGACCCTTGAGTCTTTTTGGGAATGATACAACAAGTTTTTACACCTGGATTTGGGGATCCTCTGCCATTCCTCCTTGCAGATCCTCTCCAGTTCTGTCAGGTTGGATGGTGAATGTTGATGTAAAGCCATTTACAGGTCTCTCCAGAGATGCTCCATTGGGTTTAAGTCAGGGCTCTGGCTGGGCCATTCAAGAACAGTAACGGAGTTGTTCTGAAACCACTTTTTCGTTATTTTAGCTGTGTGCTTAGGGTCATTGTCTTGCATGATGCTCCCAACACCGTGCTTCACTGTTGTGACAGGTGATGAGCAGTGCCTGGTTTTCTCCACACGTACCGCTTAGAATTAAGGCCAACAATTTCTATCTTGGTCTCATTGGACCAGAGAATCTTATTTCTCACCATCTTGGAGTCCTTCAGGTGTTTTTTTAGCAAACTCCATGCGGGCTTTCCTGTGTCTTGGACTGAGGAGATGCTTCTGTCGGGCCTCTCTGCCATAAAGTCTCGACTGGTGGAGGGCTGCAGTGATGGCTCACTTTCTAGAACTTTCTCCCATCTCCCGACTGCATCTCTGGAGCTCAGCTACAGTGATTTTTGGGTTCTTCGTTACCTCTCTCACCCGATTGGTCAGTTGGGCCGGACGGCCAGTTCTAGGAAGGGTTCTGGTCATCCCAAATGTCTTCTATTTAAGGATTATGGAGGCCACTGTGCTCTGAGGAACCTGAATTTTTTTTGTAACCTTGGCCAGATCTGTGCCTTGCACAATTCTGTCTCTGAGCTCTTCAGGCAATTCCTTTGACCTCGTGATTCTCATTTGCTCTGACATGCACTGTGAGCTGTAAGGTCTTATTTAGACAGGTGTGTGGCTTTCCTAATCAAGTCCAATCAGTATAATCAAACACAGCTGGACTCCAATGAAGGTGTAGAACCATCTGAAGGATGATCAGAAGAAATGGACAGCATCAGAGTTAAATATACAAGTGTCACCGCAAAGGGCCTGAATACTTATGGCTGTGTGATATTTGAGTTTTTCTTTTTTAATAAATCTGCAAACATTTCAACAATTCTGCTTTTTACTGTCAATATGGCGTGCTGTGTGTACATTGAGGGTAGAAAAAAACCTAACCCTAACTTAAATGATTTTAGCAAATGGCTGCAATATAATAAAGAGTGAAACATTTAAGGGGGTCTGAATAGTTTCTGTACCCACTGGATATGAAAAGCCAACAGACACTGCAAAGACTTTCTGTGCAGCATGTTATAAAGCTACTCAAGCGAGGGGCTCACAATATATAGGAATACTGCATACTATGTAAAAGCTTGTGCCGTGTCACTGAAACATATCTGAATATATAATACGTATACTTGTGCGAAAAAATATTGGCACCCGTAGGGTAAAACCTCTCCCTTGTTTATTTGATGAACACTTAGGCCTACTGCGCTACTGTGTTTTATTGCTGGTCGTTATGGTGGTGCTCGGTGTAGCGGACACGCCATGAAAAGATGACACCCAGCACCCCAGTCTCCGGCTACCTCCGCTGCATGCCGAGGTAGACGACCAGGTGGTTAAAAATCTCCTCGGTGGCAAGGCCCCGGGGGTGGATGAGATTTGCCCGGAATTCCTCAAGGCTCTGGATGTTGTAGGGCTGTCCTGGTTGACACGCCTCTGCAACAACGGGTGGACATCGGGGACAGTCCCTCTGGATTGGCAGACTGGGGTGGTGGTCCCCCCTTTTTAAGAAGGGGGACCAGAGGTTGTTTTTCAACTACAGGGGGATCACACAACATAAAAACAATGCAAATATGAATTTTAACCGACCACATAACATCTTTGTCCTCTGACCTTTAAAGGTTACGGAAAGACCGCATATTTGTCCAGACGTTGTTTTATTTCGCAGGGGTCGCCATCTTTTTTTCCGATTTGGTTAATACTGGAGATTCTGGAGTGACGTCATTCACAGCGCCGACTTCCCACTTCCAAGGTCAATGCAGCCTCCTTTCCCCCATAGGTGTGAACAATAGGTAGCTGGAACACGCCCCTTTCAGCTGCGTGCATGTGCCGTGGCAAAGCGACTGGGGGCAAAGTGTCAGCGCGTTCCCTGTTTGTGGAAGGCACCAAAACCAAATTAACAAGAATGTCAGCACACAGTTGAACGCAAAGCCGCACTAATCACAACAAGGGCACTGGGAATAACCTTTTACAGGTAAAAAAAAAAAAAAAAGTACTTGTACGTTGACAAAAATGTAAATAATATGAAAATTGGTGAAGAGATGAGCAAGGTAAAACTTCCTTTCAATGTACATGCATTGCCTTTGTTGGGAAAGTTGCCCCCACCTAGATCACCGTCACTTGGCACATCGCGTACCGGTTCGCGACAACTAATTTATCCCACCGACCGTCTTCATGGACCAATGACGAAAGAGCCAGTCGTCATCGTCCAGTATGACTGGCTAGTATTTCCGTGACGTGCAGCGGTCTCTGGAAGCTACGCGTGTCATTGCTCGTACGGTTAGCTACTGCTGCCCGATCTATATTCGTCGTGTCTGTCGTTTTGTGTTGTGTAATGGCTCATCCCGCTTCTCGAACCCTCTCAGGAGCTCACCGTGGATCGAGGCGGCTACAAGTAGGAAACCAACGAATTATTTGC
>NC_084529.1:6012500-6112500 GCF_024500275.1 Phycodurus eques | reverse complement strand
CGTGGTGGCCCTCTTAATAGCTAAAATAGCTTTATTTATAACGCTGTAATTTAAAATTACGCTAAACCGGAAGTAGGGCAGGCGTCGCGTCCAATTTATTCTTTTCCCCTAAATTAATTACATTTTTATTTAACTTGTGCATAAAAGGCCAAAGCTCCTTTGTCCTTGGCTCTCGCTCCGTTTTATATATATATATATATATATATATATATATATAAAATGCAAAAGCAACAGAGGCCAGAGCAGGGCCAGGCCATTCTGGTACTTGCAATGGAAAGGCAGCATGAGTTGTCCGGGCATTATGCCCCTGGTAGGGTCACCCTTTTAACTTTTATCTGGGCATGCGGGACCAGCGGATTTTCAAACTTTTTGTGTCGGTATCTTGAGCCCTGCACACACAGGGGGTCTTCTGATGACTGGGAGCCCAGGTTTCTGGAGTAAATGTTAATTCTCTTCTTCTGATGACTGGGGGCCCAGGTTTCTGGAGTAACTGTTAATTAATTTAAAGTCCGGGTGAGAAGTCAGGATTCTCTGGTCTCCGCTTTGATGAGCTCCTTCAAACTGGCTGGTAATTCATTTAGCGTCCGTGTGAGATAAACCAGGCATCCCTGTGACCGTCTGTCTCAGCGGGGGAGCGGAGACAGGGATGCAACCCAGTTATTGTGGTAAATATTAGCAGGCTAACTTTAGCTGTCAGATAATTGTAATGGATTTCAAAAGCAGGATAAAGTGGTCTAAATTACATAAGGTAGGCAGGGAGGAGGCCATGACTATGTTTGTCTTGGTCCCCCAAATGATTAGCTAGCTACGTATAGCACTGCTTCGAGCCAGCTGCTGCTGCTTGGCATGCCAACTAAAATGGGATTAGCGACTCGTGCATTGATGAAGAAGGCAGCTAGCTCGCTGTGAGAACTAATGTGAATTGCAGAACACACTGGCCATCGACATTTCAAACGTACATCGCGGTAATAAATAATAAGCGGATGGCCGTTAGATTGAAGCATTTTACAAAGCGGGGGGGAAAAATAAACAACACGGTTCACACACGACAGAATGAGCGTACTCACTTTAACTTTTATCAGGAAGGGCTTTTGGGTTTTGACGCAGGCAATTTAGAATCACCAGCGTGGTGAACGTGGGCAATATTTACTTCGCTACATCCTATTTCAATTAGCCATTGGCAACGTGGCGAACGGGCAGCACGAACCCTGCTCTCGGGACAGGGAATGTTAGGATGGGAATGTTTCTTTGGCAGGGAAACAGCTTGAGCTGGTGTGCGAGGTCGAGAAATTCGGACGAGACATAGTGGGGCTTGCCTCCACACAGAACTTGGGCTTTGGTACCATTCTTCTTGAGAGGGGTTGGACTCTCTTCCACTCTGGAGTAGCCTGCGATGAGAGGCGCCGAGCTAGTGTGAGCATACTGATTGACCCACGTCTCGGTGCCAGTACGTTGGGGTTCACCCCAGTGGACAATTGTGGGAAAGATGCCGGTCTGACCTGGCAGACCCAAATGTATTGTGAGGGTCTCCTGGGAACGTCTGGCAGAGTCCCCTGTCATACGAGTTTCAACTCCCACCTCCGGTAGAACTTTGACCATGTACCGAGGGGGGCATTGAGTCTGAGTGGACTATGTTCCGCGTCTCCATTGTTGAAGCGGCCGACCGGAGCTGTGGCCGTAATGTAGTCGGTTCTTGTCGTGGCGGCAATCCCCAAACCCATAGGTGGACATCAGCGATGAGGGATGCCGTCAAGCTGAAGAAGGCGTTCCATTGGCCCTTTTTGGCCTGTGGGACTCCGGAGGCAGCTGACGGGTACTGGCTGGCCAAGTGGAACGCAGCTTTGGTGGTCGCTGAGGCAAAAACCCGGGTGCGAGAGGGGTTTGGTGAGGCCATGGAGAACGACTTCTGGATGACTTTGGGAAAATTTTGGTCCACCATCAGGTGTCTCAGGGGGGTGAAGCAGTGCACCATCAACACTGTGTATAGTGGGGATAGGGCGCTGCTGACCTCGACTCGGGACGTTGTGAGTTGGTGGGGAGAATACTTCGAAGATCTCTTCAATTCCACTGGCACGGCTTCCCATGAGGAACCAGAGTGTGGGGTCTCTGAGGCGGGCTTTCCTATCTCTGAGGAGTGGGGCTGGGGCGCTGCTGACCTAAACTCGAGACGTGAGTTGGTGGGCTGAATACTTAAAATACCTCCTCAGGTCCCCTGACACGCTTTCTTTTGAGGAAGCAGATTCTGGGGACTCTGAGTTGGTCTCTTCCATCTCCGGGGTTGGGGTCACCAAGGTGTTTAAAAAGCTTCTTGGTGGCAAGGCCTCGGGCGTGGATGAGATCCGCATTATGAGCCGAACGGGACGCATATGCACCGAACCGAAACAGTCTTAACTGAACCGTTAGGACTGTTTTCAAAAACTGTTCCACCCCAAATGTATTTATTAGACACAGTGGAGGCGCTGTAGGAGTGTTTTGATGTCACAGACTGTTTGTATGTTTTTGACGTAACACATTTTTATATTTTAATTCAACTGAATATTATTATTATTGTGTTGTGTTTTATTTTGTATTTGTATTATTTACCACACTTGGTTTCAACTGCTGTTGTATTTTAACATGCTCTATTAAAAAAAGTTGACTTGAGGTAAGTTGATTGTGACAAAAATGTTTAATTTTCTTGAAAGACCAGGGAGGCTATGATATTGCCTGTTTGGAGGACTGGCTCTTCAGAGTACCCCAATTATCTTTGTACCTGGAGATGTTGGTAACGGAGGGACTAAATGTGCGGCCAAGTGTGCGGCCAGTCCTTCCTCTGCTCCCTGCTTGTAAGGAGACACCCTGGAAAGATTTACAGTGTCTGTTGGATATTCCCACCCTCATGTTTCTTGCACCGCAGGTTGGTGTCTGACCTAGTGATGTCCCAATCAGATTTTTTTGCACCCCAGTCAGGTCGAGTCACTTGATTTTGAATGTCTATATTGACATCGTGATTATACTTTTATTTATATGGCTATTTACGCACACCTGTACCTGACACAGAAACGTGGGCAACAATCTTGAACTATAATGTTCTCGAAGTGTAAATTGCTGGTGTCAAATTGACCCCAAGGGCAAAAGATGAAGGTACATTTCATAGGCTCATGATGGAAAATAAATAATGGCTGTTGCTGTTTGTAATTTATAATGTCGAAAAGTACATCAGGTTATGCATTAGTTTTTTTGTATTCAAAATAATGTTGCAGTCGGTGCATGTAACTGTAATTTTGTTGTGGTTTTATTTGCATTTAAGTAATATTGTGATAATACTAATAATCGTAATTTTGTTTGTATTTAAGTAATATTATGATAATACCATTAATTGTAATCAATTGGGCATGTTAATAGTGCTACGGATTTTTCATATCGTTTCATCCCTTGTTGCATCATGCAAATATTTCAACTTTCCAGCTGCCTGACAGATACAGTGCTCCATGGAGACTTGTGTTTTCCACGTTGCTGCATGGTGAGAGCTTCACAAGAATGGTGGCAGGCCTAACCAATTGTGGGCCCACCTTGCTGCTCATCAAAGACACAAAGGGATATGTTTTTGGTGGCTTTGCCTCCCTCAGCTGGGAAGTCAAACCTCAATTCCAGGGTGAGTAAGTGGATATGTGAGATGACCAATATTAAGCAGTTATTCTCTGAAGTAAAAATGAAATCACAATGACAATGTCATAGGTTACAATGTGACCGACACAATTGTACAATTAATTTAATAAATACAAGGAACTAAATACAATAAATACTTGAACAACTCATTAAGACTATTTGTGGTCAAAATAATAAACTCATGTTGCACCAGGCCAGTAACAAAAGTGAGGAAAGGCTGGTAAAAATGAGGAAGTAATAATTTATTTTTATACTGTTGAGTTATTTGTATACTTGTGGGTAGTCTGTTGGCCTTTCTGCTATATCTTCATAGCGTATTTGTGTGTTGCCTGTGTGCGTGTGTTTGTGCAGGTGACTCCAGATGTTTCCTGTTCTCTGTATTCCCCAGACTGAGAGTTCATACAGCCACAGGTTACAACCAACACTTCATGTACCTCAACCAGAATCAGCAAACCATGCCCAACGGACTGGTGAGGCAAGACTTGGCAACGCATACTGTACTTTAACTTAATTTAGGCTCCAGAATAGAGGAACATGACCGAAATTTCCCCTTAGTTTATGAGAATGAAACTGTTGTTAGCCAAACATGCTAAAAGTTACATACAAGCACAGTGCTCAGATTTTAAAGTTTAGGTCTCTGGTTACTCTTTTTTGAGCAAAGGTAATGTTTAAACTGAATGAAAAGCACACAACACACCTCAGTATGAGGCAGTAAACACACTTAATTTCCTTAAGCAAATTGACAAAAAAAAAGTAGTGATAATAAAGAACAATTATATAATTAAAGTATATCGTTCCACTATATTATTGTTATACATACCATGATGATGATTTTAATATAAACTAAAGTACAAATAAAAAGGCTTGTAATGTACAACCCCAATTCCAATAAAGTTGAGATGTTGTGTTAAACATAAATAAAAACAGAATACAATTATTTGCAAATGATGTTCAAACTATATTTAATTGAATACACTACAAAGAGAAGCTATTTAATGTTCAAACAGATAAACTTTGTTTTTCGCAAATAATCATTAACTTAGAATTTTATGGCTTCAACACGTTCCAAAAAAGCTCGGATTATTATACTATTATATGTTTATAAATATACATATATATATATGTATGTATGTGTGTATATATATATATATATATATATATATATATATATATATATATATATATGTATGTATGTGTATATATGTATGTATATGTGTATGTATATGTGTGTGTATATATATATATATATATATATATTAACTGAAGACTCTAAAGAAGACTCTAAAGAAGACTCTAAATTGCCCCGAGGTGTGAATGTGAGTGAGAATGGTTGTTTGTTTCATACATGCAAATCAGTCGCCTTTCGGCGAAATTCGCCATTTTGAACTCAAAATAGGCCATTTGCGGGAATCGTATAGATCCGATGAGTTTTTCCTGGAATGTGGGGGTATGGGGGGGCGGACGTCATAGGCTGTTTCGTACTCCTTGAACGCTGGCAGCTTGATCCATTCCACACGTTCACCATCTGCACACAGATGTAATTGTGAATATTACTCCGCGGCGGACTAATATGCGGCCTGAGGTTCCGCCTTTTCTTTAACTGTCCTGTTCAGCTGTATGGCCTTGCAGAATGGTGGGTTTGTATGCCTTTTGTGCTGGAACAGTTTTGCTGTGCAGCAGGGTTGTTTGAAATACTCACTCTGCTTATTTTTGAATTATTCTGATGTTTATTCAAAATGCAGCCAGACAGAAAAGGGTTTTATGGGACAGGACAGAGTGGACAAGGGGAATAGGGGTGTGAACCACTGCACAAGTAATATTGCAACAGTCAAATCGTGTTCCTATTTGTGGATGGGGCGGGGTCACCCGGTAAGGACATGCAATCGCTAACCAAGAGAACAAGATGAGAAAGGACAGAAAAGGATAGGACAGGATGTGGGAAATGAGCAAGGCAGTGTTACTGACGAGTGGTGCGGTGGGATTCTTTTTTAGTGTCTAAATACCTGTAAGAATCTGTGAGTTATGTTAGTATAACCTGTGTTGGTATTAGTGGTCCCAGCATAAGCAATTAAAGCCTATAGCGTGTCTATCAAACTTATTAGTGAATGAACACCATATCACATGCATGTTAATCAACTGGTGTACGGAGTACTGGTGTACAGACTTGTGTGTTTTGGATCATCAGCAGATCCTTTCTTTCTCCATGCTTTGGCCTTTCCATCACTTTGGTAGAGGTTAATCTTGGTTGGTAGAGGTTAATCTTGGTCTAATCAGTCCAGAACATTGAGTTCCAAAACATTTGTTGCTCATCTCTGTTCTACTTTTCAAAATTCAATCTGGCCTTCCAATTCTTTTTGCTGATGAGTGGTTTGCATCTTGTGGTATGGCCTCTGTATTTCTTCTCTCCAAGTCTTCTTCGAACAGTGAATTGTTATACCTTCATCCCTGCCCTGTGGAGGTTGGCAAACGATTTTGTCTGGCAATTTTAAGAAAAATGCATCCAAACTAATCGGGAGACGCGTTATCCTGCGACAAGACGATGAGCCAAAACACACTGCCGACACAACAAAGGAGTACATCAGGGGGGAAAAGTGGAAGTCTTAGACTGGCCAATCACCGGACCTTAACCAAATAGAGCATGCATCTTACCTCCTGAAGAGGAGACTGAAGGGAGAAACCCCCAGAAACAAACAAGAACTGAAAGAGGCCGCAGTCAAGGCCTAGAAAAGCATTTCAAATGAAGAATGCAACAGTCTGATGACGTCAATGGGTCGCAGGCTTGATGCATTTATTGCAAGTTAGGGTTATGCCACCAAATATTCAATGTTATTCACTTTAAGTTAATTAAATCATGCCTGTTCCAATACTCTTGCTCACTTGAAAGGTGGGTGGCTTCAAACAAAAGGTGCTCTGTCCTGCGGTTTTTAACACGTCTTGATGTAAATACCAGGAAATGAAAGCTTGAATTCTGAACTTTTGTCTCATATTCTTCGTTTGATCTGAAACCCAAATGTCTTCAGTATACAACAAAAACAAAGGAATTGACATTGCCGGTCCAATAACTTTGGAGGGGACTATATATAAAAACCTCTTTCGGCAGTCTCTGCAGTTTATAGGCACACAAGCCCCTTGTGAGAGTGATTGCCAAAATGTCAAAACTGAGAAAACGTTTTAAAATAAGAATGCAGTACTTTTTTCTTAAACTCCCTACCTCAAACACAATCACAGAAGCAACATCACACAATCACACTTTCACTCTGATTTTCATTTTATTGACTAACTGTATATTTCAAAGATAAAGATATTTCAAACTTCGATTAGGATAATACAATGTAACATACAATAACCTAACTAATATTTTGTGTTGCCTGCAATGATATTTAAGATCCAACAGGTGTCCATATTGAGCAACATAGGGACACTGCACTGACAGTATCAGTACAGTTTGATCAATGTGTTGCAACGCTTCATGAGGCATCATCAACCCAACACTCGTACAATATTAATAATAAGTCATTCAACAATCACATACGTAGCACATACATGGCCCCATTTCTGTAAGTTGCATTTTGCCATGAAAGAAAAATATGATATTTATATTTTAAGAATAATGTGAAGAAGTCTGCCGCCAGGATGTAAGAAGTCCCACACACCTTTTCCAAATGCCGGGTTTTTTTGATATAAAACCTGGGCCCAAGATACACCAAATCATTTAAAACCTTTTTCGACCATTATCGTGACCTATAACCTGTACAACTCAAAAGGTTAAATTACAGCAGGCTAGCAGGAGCTCATCCCCTATTCCAAGCAGTCAGTAATGTTTATGGGTGCACTTCAATTAAACTGAGTGATGAAGTTAAAAATCATGTAGACCAGTAGTTACCCATTACCCAGCAAGCAAAGCAAGAGAGACTGGTGAACCCTATTTTCATACATTTCACAGTTTTTAGCATGCCTCGAGTCGGAGCCTCGTTGCCCCCCCTTTGCACGCAACTGACTATAGACACTTTGGGTTATGGTCATGTCATTGGGGGAAAAAAAGGCTAATTAGTTTGATATGATGATGGGTGCTAATCATTTTGACCTTAACTGCGTGTATAATTTCCAAGGATGCCCATTAAAGGGTCAATCGGTGCAAAGAAAGTTAGTCCTCGTTTAATTGCATGAAACTTGAATCATGCATCATTCGTTCTAACAGTCCAATTACATGTTTTGAAAATGTGTTTGGTAATTTCTCCTGGTTTCTTTCTTTGTCAGGGCATGGGCGGTCAGCACAGTTACTTTGGGCTGTGGTTGGATAGTGATTTTGGACATGGCCACAGCCGTGCACGGCCAAAGTGTACAACCTTTGGAAGCCCTCAGCTCTCGGGGGACGAGGACTTTAATTTGGACTCAATGGAAGTATGGGCAGTAGGAAAACCCTCTGAGCTAGAGGAGGTAAGAGCAACTCATTTCTTCATGATCCAAAGACAAATAGTATCCAAGATGCTTTTAACGCTGCAGTATATATATAGAGGAAATATAACTTGAATCTTTCTCAGAAATTGTCTCTGAATGAGCAGAGAGGCCAAAATCACTGAGCCAAAATGCTAACGAAACTGACGACTGTAAGAGTCATTCATCATCGACATGCTCTTCGCAATCCCATCGACCGCACATAAGTAAACTAATAGTAACTAAATAAATCAAGAAATAAATTGAACATGAAATACCATTTCGTTGGCCTGGACAGATTCTTCGTCCCCCACTTGTTTCCATGAAGGTAACCTCTGCATTGCGCCACATAAATGTCTTTATTTATTGCTCCATGTACCTCAAATGTACAATTTTTTAGAACATATGGTCTCTATGTGGCACGAAAGACGTTTTAATATAATACCATGAATCACGTCATAATATAATCACACAGCACTACTTGTGCACGGGTGCCATGAGTGGCATAGCCGGATCCAGCTGGTGAGCCGTCTTACCGCTGCAGTGGGACGAGACGCAGTTTCATTTCTGTTATCAATCCACGCTCTTTTTGTTGAGTTACGAGAAATAAGCGGCTCAAAACATGCATCGTATATTGTAACAATGGAAATTGAGCAATCCATCGCTAAAGACCTCATTTTACATCGCATTTGGCGATGCGATACGGGATATTTCGGACCCTGTATTAATAACAAAGTAAGAGTTTGGGGGGTAGAACAGGTACATACTATATATATTTGTTCCTACTTCTTTTCGAACATGCAAATGAACAGTTATGTGGAAGGGGCAGTTCATTACCCATGTTTGTGTTGATTCTTTCTATTTAACTTTTAAGTTTTCAATTGTGTTGTTGTTTCCTTTTTAAACGACTGTATTATACGCCTGTATCGTAATTGTTCGTTTTCATTTTTGTATTTGTTTCAAATCAAATAAAACAAATTGTGTTGTTTGTGCAGACAGCCTGTGTGTAAGCGAGTGTGTCAATGCAAGCCTGCCATCATCCATGTCTGGTGATTAATGCAATAAGGCTTGACAGGGCGTAGCCGGTCTGTCCGTTTACCTTGCAGTTGCAATGGAAGAGGCCTGATTGTAGTCTGAGGATCCAATCCCATGATTACCCACCCCCCCTCCTATTTTTCCATGACCTAGACAGATTTGTTGCATGTTGGAAGTAAAAAAATAACTAAATATTGGAATTGTCTCTTGAGCCATGTCGTGTAAATTAAGGCTTAGTGATTTCAAGTGATGCTATGGCACCATAGCCACATGTGCATTGTTTCTGAGTTTATGAACCTACTGTTGATTGATATGTCCATTATTCTGAGCCCAATACTATTAAGTGCGATAAAAATGACCAGTTTCAAACAGAGTTTGAAAGTGTGGGCTTTGAAAGGTACCCTAGTGAACCACTGATATTTTATACAGCTAAGCTAGCTTTATATATGCACGTCTCATTATCGTCAGTTGTCTGTTTCCATTTCCAACCTGTAAAACTAATAAAATGGAATCTGGTGTTTTTGTTTTCTGTTTCAGGGTGAAGAAGGTGAGGTTAAGAGGAGTGTCTTGGACATGGATCCAGAGGTCCAGGTCATGATGGAGATGACAAGCAAGAAACTGCACAGTCAGGGTCTTAGGGAGCCAGTTGACCAAAAACACTAAAGGTCATCATCATCTGACCTTATCTCGGCCCATGGGGAATCTGGTGCTGATGCAAATAGGAAATTTGTCATCATCTACAATATTTTATTTTACCATTAACAAGTGTCATCAATATAGACAGTGATGTCACATCTTTCCTGCCTATTGTTGTAATTCTTGACATTTGTTGTTGTAAACCAGGAAAGCAAACCATGACAGTGTTTAAGTAGCTTGTACTAAGTGGATGTAGTAGTACCACCTAAATATGGTCATACATACGTACTTAGGCTATGTTCACTCTACAAGTCTTAATGCCCAAAGGTGGCATTTAAAAAAAACAAAAAAAAAATATTTAAATAGTTTCCAGGTGTCTTAATAACATGTCTGCTTTTGTCAAAATACCCCATGGATATATACATATTTATCCAACATTTTTCTCTTCTTGCTAAAATCAAGCTGTTTAAGGAGACGTTTAACAGACTGTCTGCGGGCCGGCCCTGCAAGTGAGCCAGCCCTTATCCTGCTCCAATATACTGTACAGCTGGGCCAGCGGCCAGTCCAGCTATCATTAAATAAGCAACCAGTGGGCTGGATCTCACCGCGGCGTGCACGTTCCTTTCCAGACGTTTGCGCTGCATCTGACGGCTTCCTTCTTCTCATGAAAGCAGAACCCAGTGTGTGAGAAAACAAGCGACTGACGCAACTGACTTGTCCAAGTTACTAACTGCAGGAGACAGCACCAACTATTATTTTATGCCATGAATAATATATTATATTATATAAAATATAACATCGACATGACTCTGATTGTAGTGAGTCACTAGAAAGCTGTGTGAACTTGAAAGCAGGAAAAAAAAAAAAACTTTCAAAAACAATAAAAATGCCCAACTATGATACAAATAAGAAGAAAGAGCAAACATTTGTATTATGGCTGTTTTTGGTGGGGTGTCTACTACCTCTGTTCAGGGGTGTATGTTCATTACTATTTATTACATATGAATGTACAAAAATCTGGAACAGATTTTAGCAAGAATCATGGAAGTTGACACACATGATTTGCTTTGGCGGGCCACGTAAAATGATGTGGCGGGCCGCATCTGGCCCCCGGGCCTTGAGTTTGACACCTGTGTTATAGGGAGCATTATTGACCAAATGATAGCATATTCTGATAATTGCGAAAATGTCTGAATGAGGTTAAACACTGTTTGAAGTGATGCCTTGGGTTCTTGTAAACAAAGAAGGATATCATCTGCGTCAAGATTGATTTTGTGTTCTGACATAAGAGTACAGATACAGTACCTTGAATATTAGTGTTCTGACGTATTGCGATTGCCAGTGGTTCGATAAATAGTGCGAATCGCGGGGGCGAGAGAGGACATCCTTGTCTAGTTCCTCTTTGTAAAGTAAAACTTTGTGATCTGACCCCATTTGTGGTGACAGTTGCTTTGGGTGAGCTGTCTCACGCTGCGTAGACTTCAAAAGCACCAAACTTTCAGACCTGCCATTTATCAGCACAAGTCTCCAACGCCACAATTGTTTTAAGAATCCGATTATTGCTGCCACTTTGTCAGCTTAGTAGAAACGTCTCGAAACCACACAATCTCAGTTAGCACCATATTATTCCTCCCCGCACCCGGTTAACTTTGTCAAAAGCTTTTTTGGCATCTCGTGACAAGACAATAGTTTTTAGATTATTACGCTGAGACATACTTATTAGGTTTATCAGTCGCCTGACATTGTTTGTGGAGCTCTGTCCGTTAATGAAACCTGTTTGGTGATAATGTATTCACATGCCTTAGATATTATTTCTATGTCTGTATTAATTAGTGACAGCGGTCGGTAATTAGCTGGATGAGTGGGGTCTTTCCCTGGTTTCAGTAGTAGTTTTATTGCGGCTGTATTCATATGGCTTCTGAATAGGCCTTTATCCTTTATCTCCATCACCATTCTGAAAAATAGTGGTTCTAGTATACACCAGAAATGTTTGTAGAACTCCGAGGAAAACCCATCATTGCTTGAAGCTCTACCTGTGGGCATATCGTTTCAGGCCATTGCGAGGTTAATGGGGCATCTAAAAACTCTTTCTGAAGTTAATTGAGGGATGTTTAGGTTATTGAAAAAAGTTTCAATGTCGTTTTTATGTGGCTTATTATGGGATGAATATAAGCTACTGTAGTAGTTGTAAAATATATCATTACTATCCTGTGGACAGATGTAATTAGTGTTTTTTATTTTTTTACATTGAAGTTGGTTCGTGAGAAATGCTCCTGATTTATTGTTGTGCTCGAATTTAGCTATCAGCTATGGCAGTAGGAACTCCGTTCTTTTCATAATCTGGAGTCAAGTTGTTGTTTTGCATTATAAAGTTGGTTCCTAAGTAGGTCTGTTGGATTCATTGCATATTCCTCTGAGTTGTTTTGGGTTTTATCTCCAGTTCGCTTTCTAGTTTTTATTTTTGTTTTTTCTTGTAGGGAGAGAAATGAAATGATTTTGCCTCTTATTACAGATTTCCCTGTTTCCCAAAGTAAGGACTGGGATATAGTTGTGGAATCATTTATATCAAGAAAATCTTCCCATTCCTTCCTTTCAAATATATCGAGCTCTGGATCTTTCAGTAGAGAAGTATGAAAGCGCCAGGTTGGAGAAGGTATCATGTTTGATTCAAGTTTGAGGCAGAGAGAAATTTGAGCATGTATTTTGGAAGTGCTGTTTTGAGCAATTGAGTTATTTGTGACAAAGTAGTCAATTCTCGAGAAGGAGCGCTGAACTGAAGAAAAGAAAGTGTATTCCCTTTTTGTATGATTATTATTTTTTTTTTATTCCCCATATGTCGGCGAGTCCGAAATCGCCCATATAGTCATCTATTATTTGTTTTGTATACGAGTTCAGCATAGATTAAACATGGACATGGAGGACAAGGGAATATATCACGAGTTAAATATAAAAGCACAGGGTACTGTAGCCTGCGAATACATATGTGTACAGTGGGGGCAGGGAGGGGGGAGTGAGCATTTGGTAGGAGTAAGGAAGACAGTGGTGAGATGTCGGAATGGGACGGAATGGGGACGAAAACGTCGGCAACCACCTAGGACACAGCCCGGTGAAAGGCGGCAGACCAGGGGGCTATGGCATCCGGGAGGACACGTAGTGGCTGGCTGTAAACCAGCTCGGCAGATGAGTTCAGGAGGTCCTCCTTGGGGGCAGAGTGGAGACCCAGCATGTCTCACAGAAGGCAGTCGGCCCAGTCGCTGTCCATGAGGCTGGCCTGCAGAACGGCTTTCAAAGAGCGATGAAACCGCTCACAGAAACCGTTGCCTTGCAGGTGGAATGCTGTAGTGCGGTGAGTCTTTACCCCAGAACCTCAGCAACTGCTGTCGAGACCTCTGACGTAAAGCGTGGGCCTCTGGTGGAGGTGAGGTCAGCTGGTGTGCTGAAGCAGCCAACCCAGGATGCGACGAACGCCCAGGCCACCTCTGATGAGGGTAGTGGATGACAGGGAAACAATTTCTGGCAACCTGGTGGTCCCGACTACCATGGTGAGGAGGTGAGTGAATCTGTGGGAGGGAGGCAGGGGTCCCACCAGGTCCAGATTTAAATGGTCAAAACGCCTCTCCGGCATGAGAAACGGCGCCAATGGGGCTCTGGTATGGTGTTGTACCTTGACACGCTGGCACGCCATACAGGAGCCAGCCCATGTCCTGATGTCTTTCCCGAGGCCCGGCCAGATGAACTTGGTCTCCACCAGCCTAGTGGAGGCCTTCACACCCAGGTGGGAAGGACGGTGGATGGTGTCTAAAACGCGGCACCTCCAGGCAGCGGGCAGCATAGGGTGCGGTTGGCCTATGGAGACATCACAGAGGAGTGTAGCAAATTTTACATATTGTAGACGCAGTCCAGTGGGGGGTATCCAGTAGGCTTGGAATGTCAGAGTCTGCGGCCTTATTGGCGGCCATGGCAGCGTAATCAATCCCAAAGTAAACTGCCCCCGTGATTGACCGGGAGAGGCAGTCAGCAACATAGTTGTCTTTGCTTGCTACATGCTGGATGTTTGTAGTGAACTCGGAAATGGCAGCGAGCTGACGTTGGTGTCGACCAGACCACAACTCCCAGGTCTTGGCCATGGTAAATGGCATGGGCTTGTAGTCCACGAAGGCAGTGAACCGGGAACCCTCCAAGAGGAATCTGAAGTGTTGGCTGGCGAGGAAAAGGCCTAGGAGCTCCCTGTTAAAGGTGCTGTACTTCCTGTTGTTGTCACGGAGTTGCTTGCAGAAGAAGGCCAGTGCCAGTAGAATAACGCATTAAAAAATATATACTTTGGATAGCAATATTATACAACTAGTCGAAAGTGACAGTCACTACAAATAGGATTACTTCACAAAGTTTTACCTCAGAAAGAGGAACCAGAAAAGGATGTTCACTATCACCAATGCTATTTGCAATATTCATCGAATCTCTTGCTGCCGCTATATGTCAGAATGCTAATATTAAAGGTATCTGCTCACTACTGACAGAACACAAAATAAATCTATATGCTGATGATATTCTTCTTTACTTACAGGCCCCCAAGTATTCTCTTCAGGCAGTCTTCAATCTCATTAAAACATTTTCACAAATATCAAACTACTCAATTAACTGGACAAAATCAACAATACTCCCAAAAACAGCAAACTCATGGACTCCTGGAGATCAAATCCCAGATTATCCTATTCCTATAGGAAACATTAAGTATTTAGGTTTCAATATTTCATCAAAACTCACAGAGCTAACCAATCTAAATTACACACCACTTCTGGAAAAAATATCATCTGATTTAAGACGCTGGAATAACTTGCCTATATCATTACTGGGAAGAAGAGCTAAAATGAAAACCTTACCTCAAATATTTTTTTATTTTCAATGATTCAATTTAAGACCACATTTAAATGGCTTCAAACCTTAGATTCTGCTGTAATATATTTTTCTTCAAACAATAACAAAAATAGAATCAATCCATCCACTCTTCAGAAAAGTAAACGGGAGGGAGGCCTAAATGCTCCTAAATTTAAACACTATTATTTAGCTAACCAATTACAATACCTCATCAAATGGTTGCACCGCAATGAAGAGTGTGATTCTTGGCTAGAATTGGAACAAATAGACTGCAACAACATCCAACTGACCGAAGGCGGGGACCTTGGCGATCCGATCCCCGGCTACAGAAGCTGGCTCTAGGGACGTGGAATGTCACCTCTCTGGCAGGGAAGGAGCCCGAACTGGTGTGTGAGGTCGAGAAGCATGCTCGACCTCACACCAAACAGCAGTTCAGAGTACCCACCCTTTTTGGAGTCCTTGGAGGGGGTGCTGGAGAGCGCTCCCGCTGGGGGATCCATCGTTCTGCTGGGGGACTTCAATGCTCATGTGGGCAATGACAGTGAGACCTGGAAGGGCGTGATTGGGAGGAACGGCCCCCCCCCGATCAGGACACCCTAGGTCGCAGTTCGATGATCGACTTTGTGGTCGTGTCATCGGACTTAGGGCCGCATGTCTTGGACACTCGGGTGAAGAGAGGGGCGGAGCTGTCAACTGATCACCACCTGGTGGTGAGTTGGCTCCGATGGTGGGGGAAGATGCCGGTCCGACGTGGCAGGCCCAAACGTATTGTGAGGGTCTGCTGGGAACGTCTGGCAGAATCCCCTGTCAGAAGAAGTTTCAACTCCCACCTCCGACAGAACTTTGCTCATGTTCCAGGGGAGGCGGGGGACATCGAGTCCGAGTGGACCGTGTTCCGTGCCTCCATTGCTGAGGCGGCCGACCGGAGCTGTGGCCGTAAGGTGGTCGGTGCCTGTCGTGGCGGAAATCCCCGAACCCGTTGGTGGACACCAATGGTGAGGGATGCCGTCAAGCTGAAGGAGTCCTATCGGGCCTTTTTATTATTTTTTTTAAATTTTTTTCATTATTTTATTTTTATTTTATTATTTTTATCGGGCCTGTGGGACTCCTGATGCAGCTGATGGGTACCGGCTGGCCAAGCGGAATGCAGCTCTGGTGGTCGCTGAAGCAAAAACTCTGGTATGGGAGGAGTTCGGTGAGGCCATGGAGAGAGACTTCCGGATGGCTTCGAGGAAATTCTGGTCCACCATAAGAGGAAAGCAGTGCACCACCAACACTGTGTATAGTGGGAATGGGGCGCTGCTGACCTCGACCCGGGACGTTGTGAGTCGGTGGGGAGAATACTTCGAAGAACTCCTCAATTCCACTGACAAGCCTTCCCACGAGGAAGCAGAGTGTGGGTTGTCTGAGGCGGGCTCTCCTATCTCTGGGTTTGAGGTCACCGAGGTAGTTAAAAAGCTCCTCGGTGGCAGGGCCCTGGGGGTGGATGAGATTCACCCGGAGTTCCTAAATACTCTGGATGTTGTGGGGCTGTCCTGGTTGACACGCCTCTGCAACGTCGCGTGGACATCAGGGACAGTGCCTCTGGATTGGCAGCCTGGGGTGGTGGTCCCCCTTTTTAAGAAGGGGGACCGCAGGGTGTGTTCCAATTACAGGGGGATCACACTCCTCAGCCTCCCTGGTAAGGTCTATTCCGGGGTGCTGGAGAGGAGGGTCCGTCGGGAAGTCGAATCTCAGATTCAGGAGGAGTAGTGTGGTTTTCGTCATGGCCGTGGAACAGTGGACCAGCTCTACACCCTCGGCAGGGTCCACGAGGATGCATGGGGGTTCGCCCAACTAGTCTACATGTGCTTCGGGAGTATGGGGTACCGAACCCCCTGACCTGTTCGGTCACTGTACGACCGGAGTCAGAGTTTGGTCCGCATATCCGGCAGTAAGTCGGACTCGTTCCCGGTGAGGGTTGGACTCCGCCAAGGCTGCCCTTTGTCGCCGATTCTGTTCATAGCTTTTATGGACAGAATTTCTAGGCGCAGCTGAGGCGTAGAGGGGTTCCGGTTCGGTGGCCTCAGTATTGCATCTCTGCTTTTTGCTGATGATGTGGTTTTGTTGGCTTCATTAAGCCGTGGCCTCCAACTCTCACTGGAGTGTGAAGCGGCTGGGATGAGAATCAGCACCTCCAAATCTGAGACCATGGTCGTCAGTCGGAATAGGGTGACATGCTCTCTCCAGGTCGGGGATGAGATCCTGCCCCAAGTGGAGGAGTTCAAGTATCTTGGGTTCTTGTTCACGAGTGAGGGAAGAATGGAATGGGAGATCGACAGGCGGATCGGTGCAGCTTCTGCAGTGATGCGGACTTTGTATCGGTCCGTTGTGGTAAAGAAAGAGCTAAGCCGAAAGGCGAAGCTCTCAATTTACCGGTCGATCTACGTTCCTACCCTCACCTATTGTCACGAGCTGTGGGTCAAGACCGAAAGAACAAGATCCTGGATACAAGCGGCCGAAATGAGTTTCCTCCGCAGCGTGTCTGGGCTCTCCCTTAGAGATAGGGTGAGAAGCTCAGTCATCCGGGAGGATCTCAGAGTAGAGCCGCTGCTCCTCCACATCGAGAAGAGCCAGATGAGGTGGCTGGGGCATCTGATTCGGATGCCTCCCGTACGCCTCCCTGGTGAGGTGTTCCGGGCACGTCCCACCGGGAGGAGACCCCGTGGACGACCCAAGACACGCTGGAGAGACTACGTCATTCGGCTGGCCTGGGAACGCCTCGGGATTCCCCCGGAAGAGTTGGATGAGGTGGCTGGGGAGAGGGAAGTCTGGGCGTCCCTGCTAAAGCTACTGGCCTTGCGACCCGAGTGGTAGAAAATGGATGGATGGTTGCACCGCAATGAGGAGTGTGACTCTTGGCTAGAATTGGAACAAATAGACTGCAACAACATCCAACTCCAAAAATCCCATTTATTTCTACTAGTCTTAAATGCCATAAATGCTTCAAGAATCCAATAATCTCATCCACCTTAACGGCTTGGTGGGAAAATTTAGAATCTACAGGATCTCAATTAGCTCCCAGTATGCTCTCCCCAATCTGTCATAATCCAGATTTAGAAATGAATAACGTACCCCTTCATTTTAGTACATGGGAACAACATGGATTTGACCACCTACAACAACTATTTAACAATAATGTTTTTAGGACAAGTGATGAACTGTTCCAAGAATTCCAAATAACACGGGGAAACTTTCTTCAATACAATAAATTGAAAGCAGCAATAAAAAAAAGAATACCAACACTCCAGAGCACCCTCGAACTGCCGGAGTTTGTCAAGCAAATAGTAAAAGTTCTCCCGCAAAGTAAAAAAATCTCGGGCGTTTGTCTGGGAGGCGGTGGCATTGGGTCCCTGCGACCCTCACTGCGTGGCCAGTTGTCGGGGCACCTCGGTGGGGCCGGCGGACCGCCCTGGGTCCCTTGGTGTGGGACGTGTCCTGTCCACCGAGCTGCTCTCGCGTGGACCCCTCGACCTGATCCCACCGCTCGATTAATTGGGTGGGGTCCTCAGCCTCTGTGGTGCGGGCACAGCAATTACAGGACACTTCTGTCAGTCTTTGTGCATGTAAAACAAGTGTGTGCCTGCATGTATCTGCAGGCACACACCCCTGGGACTCTTACACTGGGTGTGGGACCACGCACTTATTTCTCTTGTCCTGTAGACTTTTATAATTTACATAATTTATCCCGCGGCACGGTGGACGACTGGTTAGAGCGTCAGCCTCACAGTTCTGAGGATCCGGGTTCAATCCCCGGCCCCGCCTGTGTGGAGTTTGCATGTTCTCCCCGTGCCTGTGTGGGTTTTCTCCGGGCACTCCGGTTTCCTCCCACATCCCAAAAACATGCGTTAATTGAAGACTCTAAATTGCCCGTAGGTGTGACTGTGAGTGCGAATAGTTGTTTGTTTGTATGTGCCCTGCGATTGGCTGGCAACCAGTTCAGGGTGTACCCCGCCTCCTGCCCGATGACAGCTGGGATAGGCTCCAGCACGCCCGCGACCCCAGTGAGGAGAAGCGGCTCAGAAAATGGATGGATGGATGGATAATTTATCCCACCACACTTCAGTTGTCCAGCTGAGTTCGCGACCCTTGTCCTGCATGCTTCTTCTCCTGTCCTTGTCCTGTTCTATCTTGTCCTGTCCTTCCCTCACAGGATGTAGTACTACAGCTCCCATGCAATACTGGGGCACGCATTTCAGAGTTCCAACCGTTGTTGTACGCAAACAATTCAAAAGTCAGTTTTCTATTATATGTCTTTTAATTTGTTGGGATCTAATGAAGGAGTCCAGGGTTTGGCAAACCTTTTGACTCAGGGACCACATCGACTTTTACAAATTGACAGGTGGGCCAAGCCAGGACCAGATGTTTACATACATACAAAAAAAAAAAAAAAAAAAGGCAGTGTTAATACTTAGATTTGCTTTTGATGGGAACAGTGTTGTTTTTGTTGATCACCTTTTTCGCCAGCGCGTTTTGTTACTGCGGCAATTCTCGGAACACACCCGAGGTGGAAACGTTTCCTGTTCTAAATAACTGGCTTGTTTACCTTTAAGAGGGAAGCAAATGTGGCCTGCCAGCATGAGGATGAAATGTTGTTTTCAGTTGATATATATATATATTTTTTAAGAATTACTGTGCTGCACCTGAGATGAGTCCAATTTGTTCCGATTTCATTTGAACTTTTTTTTTTTTTTTTTTTTCCCCCCTTGTCAACCTGTGGATCAATTGAAATGCAATACTGTTGAGCCGCACCTGTTGAGTGCTAACATACCGCACGCTGTCCATCACCTCCTGTCAGTTATTTTGCATAGATATCGCCGTTGCTTCCGGACTTCTTCTTTTTTCTTTTTTTTTTTTTTCTTACACACATTCAGTCTTGTTATGCATATAGTACTGCAAGTCGACTTCACTTCCTTATACACTCAGATAGAGGAACTAAGCAGCTTTTTGTGTGTGTGTGTGTGGCTGTCCTTGGCAACGCTCCCTTTTGCCCGGAGCTTTATTTGACATTTGTTAAAGGCATGAGTCAATAAAGCATAAATAATTCGTTCGGCGTTTATAAGATCTGGTCAACGCGTAAGGTAAGAATACAATTCTAATAACCTACATTTTGTGACTGTCGTCGTTTTTGTTTCCCTTCACCGGCGAGACAATATGATAAAGCTGACAGCAAGGACTAAAGTGACTCACGCCATTGTTGTCGGAAATTGCTACAGCAAACATGTTAGCCTGGTCACTTTTGTATAAATTCGGCAGCTTCGGGAGAACAAAATTCACAATGGCGACATTATTTGATTTCGTGGCGAGTCGCGGCTTAAATAACTCAATAATGTCTCATTAAGTGACTTTTTATTTTTTTTATTTTTGTTGCATTTCCTGCTTCAGCGTTGCCATTTGTGAAAGGCGGCTTTGTTTTGTCGACGCCTTCGCAGAAACGTGGATTCCATTGTGTTCTGTCAGACTAAATGGCATTAACAGTGCAGGTGCAGCACACCACGATTGTTACAATACAGAGTTGTTCTCACAACCTTTCATACAATACTGGCACATTTTTGGGGGTGGGATCCAATTATTTCCTTTATTACTATGACTTGTTTAATGATTTTGTTCTTTAGAAATGTAGATTCATTTGAATTTGATTCCAAAATAAAATGAATTTTGCCCTGTCACTCATGTTTTCTCAAGAATGGTAAACATCTTCGAAATTCTCCAAGCTAGATTATGAAAACCTATGCGCGCGACTGCATTAATAACTTCATTTTATTTTGTTGGAAACAATTTGCTCCTGCCTTTTTTAATTGGTAAACATGTCTGCAACCCATCATTCATTTTTTTTTCAGGTGAACGTAGGTGTATCTGTGAAGAATAGTTATGATATATAAAAGAATACTTTACATTTGAAACGAGACTAATGTGCAGATGCCAGAATAATTACTGGGGAAAAAAACAAACAGTATATATTAGTAGACATTTTAATTTACCACACTATATTAGGTTTCTTCCTTGGCCCTTGCAAGGTAATATTAAAATGGATATACTGTATCAGAAAAAGTGAGCTGAACACGGGGCAGACTTTCTATTGACGTTATGACCATAATTTGTTAACCATTGTAGTTTCCAAACCTTTAAATATTACACATCTTTTTTTGACAAGTATGCAATACTATACACCGCTTGAATACACTATCGGTACGTCAATTATGATTCCTGTTTCAAAAGCGGGATCTTTGTGATTGGCAGTCATCATTAAATACTCTAAATGTTTATGTCCCTCCATGTTCCATCAAGGTTCAAGAGATGGCGCACTGGGGGAAGCAGGGAGAGATAACAGAGTACAGGAAGAGTATGATCAAAAGGGAAATGGAGATGGGCATGGTCATGACGGTCTTTAGGCAAAAGGTAGAGAGGTTGACTGTTCAAGTCATCATGGAAACGCGGCAGGTGGCCTGGACACGCACCGCAGAGAAGACTGATGGTGTCTGTGAGTATTTGCTCAACTTGTAATATTGTGCATGTTCAAAGTAGTCACACATTTGTCAGCCAAATGCCATTATGTTGCCATGTTAATTATTTTAAAAAAAAGGGTTGGGTTCATCCGTCAATCTATCATCTACACACATGGTTATAACTGTAATTGTTGGCACCCCCCTCATTAAAAAAAATCTAATAAAAAACACAAACATTTAAAAAAATTAATCAATAATGAAAGCACCCTGGAAGAAAAAAATAATAAATAAGCATAGCCTAATTGGAATGTTGCACTTCAGCTCTCTGTTTTCCTGGTGTGGTTTACAGCTATCACAGGGCGGGATCTCTGGGTGTACAATAGAATGTAACCACTATGTCCATTTATATTGATGAGAGCATGCTTCATCTATATGATGCTTTTATATGGGGGGTTAGGGTTATGTTGCAATCATTTAATAAAGATTTAATGATCAATTTATCAATTTCAAGTAGAATATATTCTGTTAGTATGTTTTTATTATTTAAGGTGACATTCCAACTGAAGGACATAAGTCTTATGTGGACCCACAGTAGGTACTGAAATAACTTGCTGTTGCTCGCTTGAAGGGTGCCTTTACCAGAATGCGCATTGCAGCTCCTTCCACACATATTTTATAGGATTTAGATAAAGGCTTGTCAAAATAGTCCGATGTTTTGTTTTTGAGCACTTTTGGGCATTTTTTTAGCTCTGCGTTTTCATTATCCTCCTTGAGGACCATGACTAGCAGTTGAGACCAAGCTTTCTGACACTGGGCGTTTAGCTCCAGAATGCCTTGATTGTGTTGAGATTTCATTGTAGCCTACACAGATTAAACTATGTCAGCTCTCAGGAGATAACCGTTCACCTTCCACAGTGTTCTTTTCTTTGTCCACAAGGTACAGGATAAATTGTTGGTATCTGTTTCGCCTTCTGCAAGTTGCAGAGAGAAACGGCCTCACTTATCAAAGAGTGCGTAGGATTCGGACTAAACGCGTACGTACATGCAAAAGTTGAAAATGGCGTACGACCAAAGTCGCACCCAGGCACACCTGTAGGGAATTTGCCTTGATGAGAAAAAAATAAATAAAAAAGAATTGCGTCCCATTGACAGTACACTGCTACGACAACTGAAAAGAAGTCCTAAGAATTTACTTAATATAATTTTATTATTTTGGAGAGGAGTGGAACTCAAAGACCCCTTATGAAGAAGACCAATTATGAACTCAGGTTTCCCTTGCCTGGACGCGGGTCACCAGGGCCCCCCTCTGGAGCCAGGCCTGGAGGTGGGGCTCGAAGGAGAGCGCCTGGTGGCCGGGTCTGCACCCATGGGGCACCCACCGGTTGGAGGGGCCATAGGGGTCGGGTGCAGTGCGAGCTGGGCGGTGGCCTAAGGCGGGGACCTTGGCGATCCGATCCCTGGCTTCAGAAGCTGGCTCTTGGGACGTGGAATGTCACCTCTCTGGCAGGGAAGGAGCCCGAGCTGGTGTGTGAGGTCGAGAAGTTCCGACTAGATATAGTCGGACTCGCCTCCACGCACATCTTGGGCTCTGGTACCAGTCCTCTCGAGAGGGGTTGGACTCTCTTCCACTCTGGAGATGCCCACGGTGCCCACGGTGAGAGGCGCCGAGCAGGTGGTCGCTGAAGCAAAAACTCGAGCATGGGAGGAGTTCGGTGAGGCCATGGAGAAAGACTTCCGGACGACTTCGAGAAAATTCTGGTCCACCATCCGGCGTATCAGGAGGGGAAAGCAGTGCACCATCAACACTGTGTATAGTGGGGATGGGGCGCTGCTGACCTCGACTCGGGACGTTGTGAGCCGGTGGGGAAAATACTTCGAAGACCTCCTCAATTCCACCGACACGTCTCGCCATGAGGGAGCAGAGTCTGGGTTCTCTGAGGCGGGCTCTCCTATCTCTGGGGTTGAGGTCACCGAGGTGCTTACCTCGGTGGCAAGGCCCCAGAGGTGGATGAGATTTGCCCGGAGTTCCTCAAGGCTCTGGATGTTGTATGGCTGTCCTGGTTGACACGTGGTTGAATGTGTCCTTCGTTAATTCCAGTCGGGAGCAGTCGGTGAGCGCTGCTAGGATGCAGCCAGCCACCCCCAAATGCAAATTTGCAATATGCATATTACACACACCTGTAGGGAATTTTCCTTGAAAAATCACAGTTCCGGCGGCACGGTGGACGACTGGTTAGAGCATCAGCCTCGCAATACTGAGGAGCCCTACACCCTGAACTGGTTGCCAGCCAATTGCAGGGCACATACAAAGAAACAAACATTTGCACTCACATGCACACCTACGGGCAATTTAGAGTCTCCAATTCATGCATGTTTTTGGGATGTGGGAGGAAACCGGAGTGCCCGGAGAAAACCCACACAGGCACGGGGAGAACATGCAAACTCCACACAGGCGGGGCCGGGGATTGAACCCAGGTCCTCAGAACTGTGAGGCTGACGCTCTAACCAGTCGTCCACTGTGCCGCCATAAAAACATCATAATGATAAAATACAATCATAAAACAATGAAAACTAAATTTAAAAAAGGATAATACCCTTGCCGATGCTGCCTTGACAACCTCACCGAGCAATCTATGTGCCCCTTATCGCTAATGTGTGCATCCAACAAAACTCTATACAGCTCATCTTACCTTTTGGCTTTGACATAATGTTTCATCCGGGGTGGTCTGGCCGAGGCTTGAAATAGGCAGACCTTTTGGCCATCCGAGCTGCTAAGTCTTGGGCAGAGAAACTTGCTGTGGGTCGGTTGTGTTGCAATTCTACAATTATACACCAGCCCGCCACCCCCAACAAATATTTTTGTGCCTGCAGTACCAACCTTCTACCAAAAGAGGAAGGTAATGCACTGTGAAGGGAGTTTGAATACAGGAGAATGGAGGTATATGTATGGAACTGGCGCCACGGTGGCCGACTGGTTAGAGCGTCAGCCTCACATGTTGTTGAGTTTGCATGTTTTCTCCGGGCACTCCGGTTTCCTCCCACATCCCAAAAACATGCATTACTTGGAGACTCTAAATTGCCCGTAGGTGTGACTGTGAGTGCAAATGGTTGTTTGTTTGTATGTGCCCTGCGATTGGCTGGCAACCAGTTCAGGGTGTACCCCGCCTCCTGCCCCATGACAGCTGGGATAGGCTCCAGCACGCCCGCGACCCTAGTGAGGTGTTAATGTTAATGTTGATAATCAACATTAACATTGAACATTTTGAGTGGCAAATATTATTTACTGGACAAGGAGTATATAAAAACGGTTATGTACTGTAACTTAAGCTGTCAGATAATTGTAACAGATTTAAAAAGCAGGAACATTTTGGGCTAAATGACATACAGTACTCACCTTTCATTTGTCAAAACTGAACTGAAGTACAATACTTCATGTGGATGTGAAAGGCCCAATTCGACTGGGTTTGCCTTGGAATACGCCACTGTGCTTAGCCAGTGATAGCCAGCCCACAAACTGTGACAGCATGGTGCATCACTTGACTGTGCTTTGATTAAGAAGCTAACTAGCCAGCTAGCTAGTCCGTTAGCTGCACTAAAATTCAAACATTCCTCGCAGTTATATGCTTCATTTTTTCAAAGTCAGCCGGGATAGGCTCGAGCACCCCGCGACACTGAACAGTATTGCCACTATGTCGTGACCCAACTTTATAAAAGTTAACAATAGGGAAAACGTATTGTTTAAAACCAGCCCTTGAAAACAATTACATCATATTTTTAAACATAACTACACTATGCTTACATGTTCAAAGTGCCTTTTAGAGCACCGTATTAGGAAACTGAAGATAAACATGTCAACTGCATAAATAAGTAAATAGAGTAAAATTAAATATAACAATCGCTCAGAATATGGCCAAAGTTTATTGGCTAATGTTTAAATGCAATCACCAACTGGTCATTTTTTCCACTTCTTGTCATCATTGACAAGATATTCAATACATCGTCATCAGGGCTGTTATTGGTGAGGGTAAATCTTAGACTTGTTTGAGACAGAGATTCCTAACTAATGAGTAGCAATTATTTGCCACAAAGTTTTACTTCAACAACATACCCACCTTCACAAGCACAAGCTTCCTCTTCTGTTGCCCTCCCCACACACACACACACACACACACACACACGTCACTTGCCCTCCGATTCATCGCGTCTTGGTGCCCAAGCCGGTGTGCGAGGTCGAAAAGTTACGACTAGATATAGTCTGGCTTGCCTCCACAAACTGCTTGGGCTCTGGTCCCAGTCCTCTTGAGAGGGGTTGAAGTCTCTTCCACTCTGGAGTTGCACACGGTGAGAGGCGCTGAGCAGGTGTGGGTATACATATTGCCCCCCGGCTCGGCGCCTGTACATTGGGGTTCAGCCCGGTGGACGAGAGGGTAGCCTCTCCATGTACCATACCATGTACCATGTCAAGCATACAAAAATGCACTTTCAGCCCCCCTGCTGTGTTCTCATCAGTGCACCCAGCTCATCCATTTTATGACTTGCCAGCACTTAGACGCTGGCTCTGCATCCTCCTCTGTGTTACTCCTCTTTGCCGAAGTTTCAGGCAAATCCCCGCTGGCGCTTATGACTCATTAATGGAATTGGTGAGAACGAGCAGCTAGTCGCGTATCTTGCTGAGCAGCATGAAGGTGAAACATCATATTGCACTTGAAGTTTGGTTTCAGTTACAACATATGTTCCCACACGTTGTAAGCAACTTACAGATAGATGTCAAATTTATTTAGACGAAAAAATATGTATTTTACTGAGCTGATCAAAGAGGCATTGTGAGTCGACTGTTAAAGCATTTTAGTCGTGATATTCATCGGCAAAACAAAGCAAAGCAAATTTATTTATATAGCACATTTCATACACAAGGTAACTCAATGTGCTTTACATGATTAAAAGCATTTAAAAACAAAGAAAACAGCTTGTAAAAAAATAAAGAGAAAAATAAAAGGACAATTAAAACAGCGTACAGTGCAAGAAATATCATTAAGAAGTGGAAATGCTCAAAAAAGCATGAGAAAAAAAAAAGTTTTTAACCTGGACATAAAAACATTCACACTTGGGCCTGACATCACTTCTGTTGCTAAATCTTGCTTCACCATGTTTGCTTCGGACTATGTGCTCCACTATTTGACCTGAGTCTGTTGATTTCAGAGCCCTACTGGGTTTATATTCCATGAGCCTTTCTTTCGTGTATTCAGGACCGAAACAATTTAGTGATTTATAGACCAGTAGCAGAACTCTAAAATCTATTCTAAAGATGACTGGGCGCCAGTGTAAATACTTTAGAATTGGAGTAATATGCTCTCACGTCTTTGTTCTGGTCAGAACACGAGCTGCAGCATTCTGAATCAGCTGCAGGTGTTTCATGCTCTTTTGCGGGAGTCCAGTCAGAAGACCATTACAATAGTCAAGTCTACTTGAGAAAAAAGCATGGATGAGCTTCTCCTTGTTTGCTGGATATTATCTTCAGATGGTAGAAGGCAGTTTGACTAATGGATTTGATACAGCTGTTGAAAGTCAGGGAGACAGAAGGAACACTGGAGACGGAGAACACAAGAGGATCAGTACAATTGCAGGAAGTCAAGTAATCACACGAGGAGGAATCACGAGAGTTGGCCTGTGCACCACGGACGAGCGTCAATACTCTGGCACTGGATTCGTGGATCTGGCAGGCTTATATGCAGGTAGTGATGAGGGCTGATTGATAACAGGTGCGTGGGCGAGGAGGTGATGATTGCTGGGGAGAGAGAGAGCGAAAGCCAAGGAACAAAGCGCCACCCAAGACACAACACAAAACATTTGAAAATAGGAGGGTTTTACAAGACATAACGTTCTAAGCAGCAAGACACAACACAAAACATTGGACCAACATCTGTCACGTCCCCGTCCTTGGTCAAGGCGCCCTTCCATCGGATGATGCTGAGTCATCTTCTTGAAGGCGAGACATCTTCCTTTCTAAAAATCGTCCATAATACTAATGCAAGCTAAGCAAATAAATGATAACTTCTAAAATATATTTAACAGTGTCGCAGAACGGTTCAAATGAAGGGTCAATGAGGGGAAGCGGGGATTTATTTTTCACAGTGGGGGTGTGGGAGATTCCAAGTGCTGCCTCATCTCATTCCTCATTCGTTCCGATGATTGTTTGGGTGATGCTGATGAATCCATCTGCGCCTCGTGTCACCTTATCTCCTGTTCCTCTGATTGTTTGGGAACAACTGCAGACTGCTGCGCTTTTTGTCCTTCAGCCGCGTCAACAAGGCCAATGGTTTCCCTTTGGGCCACTGAATGACATACACAGTAGAAAATGTTGGCAGCCAATAACTTAACCCCTTGTCTATTGAGACAGAAACCGTTTGCCTTGTAAACATGTCTGCGCTTCCAAAACACGCAGACATTGTCAATGAAGCACACGGATAGCGCAGCACACACTCTTTGAGCTACTTATTTAATTGACTAAGCCTACTGAAACGTTCGTCTCCAAATCGTACCATTATGAGAGGTCCACTTATGAAAACCTCAGCATCTAAACATTGCACTTTTATTAGACCAATGAAATATCGCTTCAGTACCTTTAATTGCTGCTTGACAACATGCAGGTTCAAAGTAATGGCCACTCGTCAAAATATGTCTTGACTCACCCAGTCCGTGTTGCAAGGAAGCTTAGGCACCGCTGATCTATCCCTTTTATATTGATGGACCTCCAAACATGCGTTCAGCCATAAGCACAGTATTCTGATTAAATTCCTTTTATTGGATTCATTTCCTACAGAATAAAAAATGTGCTCTCCTTTAAATTATTAGTGTGTTAGTGGAGCGGTGGGCACATCCTGACTGGTGATAACTAATCTGCTATGTAAGGTGTTTTCATATTTAAAGTGTGCTCCATTTTTCTGATTGATTTCAATGGCATTTACAAGTCTCATGCTGCATGATTTACAGCCAGCCTTAGAATTCAATGAATTATGTCTCTTTGGTGGTCTGACCGGACAGACGGATGGACGGACTGATGGAGTGACTGGTGAAAACATTACTCGCCTTTAGACTTTCACGCTTGGCTGAAATAATTAGGAATGTGTTTTTTTATTACTTCCTATCATCACAAAGTAATAATGGTTACTTAGCTGAAGCAGTAGTTGAGAAAACTGAGTGATTAAATGTGATTGCTCATGTAACACAATTATAATGACTCACTCATAATTATTTTGGAAATGTGTCCTTCTTTGTTTCAGTGGATCTATTTGAGATCCGAGAGGTTCGTCCAGGGAGAAATTCCAAAGACTTTGAGCGGTTCAAAGATGGCAAGGATAAACATGATGACAATACTTGTTTTACCATCTTCTATGGCTCACAGTTTGTTCTCAACACCTTGAGTCTGGGAGGTGAGTACTTCATATGAGCATATTAAACGTCGTAGCCTTGTGCATATATACAGGATGATGCATTGCCTTCAATAAAGAGTGAATTTTATGTGATCTCAATTGTGCAATAGCATGGGTCATTGTAGTTGGTATGAGCCATTGGTTGAATTTTTAGTAATTTTTTGCTTTGTCTTGGGAGCTGAAATTTGAATTATGAGTGAGCTTCACATATGCATACACCGCGACTCGAGTGAAGGGGGGGAAAAAAAGGAGAGTGACAGTCATCACTGTTCTTGAAGCCATTTATTTAATGCGACAAACACTCAAACACATACAGTGCAGTGAAAAAGTATTGGCCCCCTTCTCAAATTCTTATCCATCCATCCATCCCATTCTCTGAAACGGTTATCCTCACTAGGGTCGCGGGCATGCTGGAGCCTATCCCAGCTGACTCTGGGTGAGGCAGGGTACACCGTGAACTGGTCACCAGTCAATTGCAGGGCACATATAAACAAACAACCATTCACACTCACATTCACACCTATGGGCAATTGAGACTTTTCAATTAACCTACCATGCATGTTTATGGGATGTCGGAGGAAACCCGAGTACCCACAGAAAACCCAATCAGGCACCGGGAGAACATGCAAACTCCACACAGGTGAGGCAGGATTTTAATCCAGGTCCTCAGAATTTTGAGGCAGATGTCCTAACCAGTCGCCCACTGTGCCGCCATCAAATTCTTAGATTTTTACATAGTTTCCCTGCTTTAATGTATAAGATCATCAAAAAATGTAAATATCAGACAAATATAACCCAAGTGTACTTAAAATGCAGTTTTTAAATTGTGGTTTCATATTAAAGAAAAAAAACTAGTCAAAGATACCTGGTTCTGTGTGGAAAAAGTAATGGCCCCCTAAATCTAACCACAAGCTGGGCCATCCTCAGCAGCAACAACTGAAATCAAGCGTTTTCTATACCTGGCAATGAGTCTTGCACATCTCTGTGGAGATATTTTGGCCCACTATTCCTTGCAGAATTGTTTGAATTCAGCAAGAATGGAGGGTTTTCGAGGATGATCTGCCTTTTTAAGGTCATGCCACTGCTTTTCAATCGGCTACAAGTCTGGACTTTGACTAGGCCAATCCAAAACCTCCTTTTTTTTGGTTTTTGTTTTGTAAGCCATTCAGAAGTTGACTTGCTGCTGTGCTTTGGATTGTTATCCTGCTGCAGAACCTAAGTGCGCTTCATCTTGAGGTCACAAACTGATGACTGAACATTCTCCTTCAGAATTTTCAGTTAAAGAGCAGAATTTATGGTTCCATCAATCACAGCAAGTTGTCCGGGTCCTGAAGGAGCAAAGCAGCCTAAGATCATCACACTACCACCACTGTCTTTGACTGTTGGTATGATGTTCCTTTTCTGAAATGCTGTGCTACATTTACTCCAGATGTAACGAGACACACACCTTCCAAAATACTCTCCCAAAGGTTTTGGGAATCATTAAGATGTTTTTTTTGTTTTTTGCAAAAGTAAGACGAGCCTTTATGTTCGTTTTGGTCAGCAGTGGTTTTGGCCTTGGAACTCTGCCGTGGATGTCATTTTTGCCCAGTCTCCTCCTTATTGTTGTCTCATGAACACTGACCTTAAAAGTGATGCAAGGGAGGCCTGCAGTTCTTTAGAAGTTGTCCTCATTTCCTTTGTGGCCTCCTAGATGAGTCATTGCTGTTCTCTTGGGGTAATCTTTGTACGCTGGCCACTCCTGGGAAGGTTCACCACTTTTCCATGTTTTCTCCATGTGAGGATAATGGCTCTCCCTATGGTTCCCTGGAAACAAAGCGTTAGAAATGGCTTTTGTAACCCTTTCTAGACTGATAGTTAATTACTTTATTTACCGACTGCTCTGGAATTTCTTTTGATCGTGTCATTGTGTTGCAGCTTTTTTCAATCATTTGTCTGAGTTGATTTTGTTGGGACAGATTCTGTTTAAGTTATTTCTTGATTGAAAAGGTCTGGAGGTAATCGGGCTTTGTTGTGATCAGTGAAAATTAACTAATAATTGTGATTAGTTATTTCATGATTTGACAGGGGGGGTGATAACTTTTTCACATAGGGCCAGGTAACTGAATAGTTTCTTTCCTTAATATATGAAATCACCATTTAAAACAGTGCTGCTCTATTATTTTCTCTTGCGCCACCTCCCCTCTCCCCTCCAGGAATAAGAACAAAATTCCATTGGGAGAAATACATTTATGAAAGCCTCAGCATCTAAACATTGCATTTTTGTTAGGAGATCAGTGAAATCTCGCTTCAGTACCTCTGATTGCTGCTTGACAACATCCAGGGCCCCTGTGATTATAATGACAGATTTCCCAGGTAGTTGCTCATTAGTGATCCCCAGAATTTTTTTTAGAGCTATCAGACACCATATCATTGGTAAAACACAGTACTTTGGTGTTCTTCTCACTGCAAAAACGTTTGACATCCTTGACAGGCTTTGCACTTGGTGATGGAGCTTTCTGAAAAATTAGAATATCATGGAAAAGTTTATTTATTTCCATAATTCCATTCAAAAAAGTTAAACTTTCATAGGTTATAGATTCAGGGCCAATAATTAATTTTTACATAATTTGGGCTTCCAACTCATAAAACCCACAAAATCAGGAATTCAAAAGAATTAGAATGCTGTCAAGAAATCAGCCTAAATTTTGGAGGCTATAAATGTTTTAAACGGTGTGTCACACACTAATAAACTCAAAGCACGTTTCCCAAGGTGTCATTAAATTGCTTCAGTTTAGTTCAATTGTATCAGTTGTGTTCAATATGGGGAAAACGGCAGACAACTGGCCAGACGACCATCATTGATACCCTCCATAGGATGGGTAAGCCACGAAGGTTGATAGCTAAGGAGACTGTGTCCAAACTTATCAATGGAAATTCTAGTGGAAGGATAAAATGTAGCAGGAGAAGATGAACCAGCAAAAGAGATGACCGTGGGTTTCAGCAGATTATCAAACAGAGAAGATTCAAGAATCTCCCAAAGATCCAGAAAGAGTGGAATGAGGCGGGAGTCACAGATTCAAAAACCACCACATTCAGACTCTTCCGGGAGATGGGTTACAACAGTCTGGTTCCTCGGATCAAGCCACTTTTGAGCCGAAGCCAATGTAGGAAGTTTCTCAATTGGGCAAAGGAGAAGAAGGACTGGACTGTTCGCCAGTAGTCCAATGTCCTCCTTCCCATGGGCTCACCACCTGTGGGAAGGGCCAAGAGGGTCAGGGGCAGTGTGAGCTGGTTGGTGGCTGAAGGTGGGGACCTCGGTCTGATCCCAGGCTACAGAAGCTGGCTGGAGCTGGAATAGGTGGTGATCAGGATGTGGAGCGTCCAAGAGGATTTTGCATGCCCTTGTCTTAGTCCTGGCAGCGTGCAAGTCCTCAAGAGTGGGTAGGTGGGTCCCGATAATATTTTTCGGCAGCCTTAACTGTCCGTTGCAGTCTGATTTTGTCCTTCTTTGTGGCAGCACCAAACCAGGCTGTGATGGATGAAGACAGAACCGATTCAATGACTGCTGTGTAGAACTGACTCAACAGCTCCTGTGGCAGCCCGTGCTTCCTCAGAGGTTGCAGGAAGTACATCCTCTGCTGGGCCTTTTTGAGGATAGAGTTGATATTGGTCTTCCACTTCAGCTCCTGAGGGACTTAGGAACTTGAAGGCCTCGACAGTTGACACAGGGCAGTTGGACAGCCTGAGGGACACCCGTAGTGAGGGATGTTTCCTAAAGTCCATGATCTTCTCTACTGTCTTGAGCGTGTTCAGCTCCAGGTTGTGTTGGCCACACCAAATCTCCAGCCGCTCCACTTCCTGTTGATATGTGGACTAGTCACTGTCTTAGATGAGGCTGATTGCTGTTGTGGTTCGTGCAAACTTCAGGTGTTAAACAGCCGGGTGCGTTGAGTTGAAGTCGTATGTGTGGAGAGAGAAGAGTAGCGGAGAGAGGACATATCCTTGGGGGTTTGGGGGGTGATGCAGTCCTCTAGCACTTAGAGCAGTTCAAATGACTAATATTGCAATAGTCCGGTGCAATGACCATTGTGCAAAGGGCGCTGAGACTTCAAGGAGTGTATGTTCTATTGACCCTTTATTGCTTTTTTTGTCAATGTCTTTGTCTCAAAGTGTTCTCTGTCAATTGACTGTCTGTTGTCGGACTAGAGCGGCTCCAACTACCGGAGACAAATTGTTTGTGTGTTTTTTGGACATACTTGGCAAATAAAGATGATTCTGATTGAAATTCCTTCTGATTCTGATGGGTACAGGCAAGCCAAGCGTAATGCAGATTTTGTGCTTGCTGAGGCAAAAGCTCAGTAATCGGAGGCGTTTGGTAAGGCCATGCAGAAGGGCCTCCGGACGGCTCCAACGAAATTATGATCCACCATCCAGCATCTCAGGAGGGGGAAGCAGTGCACCATCAGTCCTGTGTATAGTGGGGATGGGGAGCTGCTTTAATGCTCTTTTCCGGGAGTCCAGTCAGAAGACCATTACAATAGTCAAGTCTACTTGAGATAAAAGCATGCATGTGCTTCTCCTGGTCTGCTTGACACATTCAAGCCTTCACTCTGGATATGTTCTTCAGATGCTAGAAGGCAGTTTTAGTAATTGATTTGATATGATTGTTGATCTATCAGAACACCAATGTTTCGGACTTGGTCTTTGTTTTTTAAAGAGAGTAACTCCAGGTCTTTACTAACAGCGATCCTCTTTTCTTTATTACCCCAAACAATTATCTCAGTTTTATTATGGTTTAATTGAAGAAAATTTTGGCTCATCCTGATATTTATCTGTTTTAGACAGTGACACAACACCTTAATTGAACTGTAGTCATCTGGAGACACTGCTAGATATAACTGTGTGTCATCCGCATAGCTATGATAGTCAAAATTAAAGTTCTGAAGAATTTGACCCAAGGGTAGAATATAGAGGCTGAACAGGAGGGGTCCAAGAACTGACCCTTGAGGGAACGCATAGGTCATTGCCATTCGATGAGATTGAACACTTCCAATGGTTACAAAATAACTCCTTTCCTCCAGGTAGGATCTGAACCATTTAAGGACTGTTCCATTTAGTCCTACCCATGTTTCCAACCTGTTCAGTAGTATATTATAATCTACCGTATCAAAAGCCGCACTGAGGTCCAACAAGACCAGAATTGACACCTTTCCCAAGTCAGTATTCAACCTTATATCAATTAGCATTTTGATAAGAGCAAATTATGTACTGTGGTGAATTCGGAACCCTGATTGAAATTTGTCAAAAAGTCTGTTTAAGTTCAAGAAATTGCTGAGTTGATTAAAAATAATTTTCTCAACAATCTTGGTTATGAAAGGGAGATTTGAGATGGGTCTCTAGCTTGCTAACATGGAAGCATCCAGCATTCTACTTTTTAGCAGAGGCTTAATGGCAGCTACTTTAAGAGCTTTAGGAAACTCACCTGACTGAAGTGAGCAATTTATTATTTGCTGCAAATCAGCACGCACAGACTTCGCAATTGCTTTGAAAAAGTCAGATGGTATTGAGTCAAGACAGCTTGTTGATGGTTTCAGCTGCTAACCCGTTTTCTCTACAGTTATTTTGGTCAACTGTATCAAATACTGACATGGTAATAGTTTTTCCTGGGTGACTTCAGATGTAGTATCATTTGATCATTTTGCTGATTTGTGCTAATATGCATCCTGATGGATTGTATTTTTTCACTAAAATAACAAGCAAATTAATTGCATTTATCTGCTGTTAGGAGTTCTGGAGGGGGCGGGGGTTGTGAGCGTGTGAACCACAGCAACAGGGTGCGAGTATTGTGTCGAAGTTCTTACTGATGATTTCAGAAAAGTGTTGCTGTCTAGCTCTGACTAACTCTTGGTTAAAATTACAAAGACTGTCTGTAAAGGTCATAGTCAATTTGGAGTTTATTTTTTTTCGTTAGAAAGAAAAAAAGAGGGGAAAAAAGGAATAACAAAAAATAAAGAGAATGACAATAATAATAACAACAACAACAACCTCGACAACAAATAATGCATGTCAAAAGTTTACTTTTACACAAATAAAATAGTCTTGTTATTGTCATATGACACACTACCCAGGCAAAGGAATCAAGAGTCTAGATTTAGCATTTGTTGAGGAAGGGTGACCAGCTATCTAGGTATATATATATATATATGTAATTGATTTTTTTCATTCTGCTGATATTTTTTCTAACGCAATATATTCTATGATGAGAGATAGCCAGTGATTGATGTTAATAGCTTGTTGTTTTTCTTCCAGTTTAATAGAATTGTTTTCTTAGCGGTAACTAACGCGACGAGTAATGATTGTGAATATTTATTAGGGAGTTCAATGATGCTTAAGTCGGCAAGTATGCACAATCTTGGGGAAAGTGGAACCCTGAAACTCAAAATATGAGAGTTTCTGTGTAACCGAAGACCAAAAGCACTGAATTGGTGTGCATTCCCATATAACATGAAAATAGGTGTCTGGGGTATTTTTGGTGCACTGCGCGCATATATTAGATGGAGAGAAGCCCATTTTATGCATAGTGTGTGTTCTATGGAGCACTTTATATTGTATAAGATGTAAATTTGTGATTTTTGTCATTCTAAACATATTGGTACATATCTGTATCCAGTAGTTACGGTCAGCAGACATGGAAAGGTCTTCTTCCCATTTAGTGATTGGTAAGTGCATTTATTTAGTGCATGAAATTAATTGATAAACTTTTGAGAGATTTATTTTCCTTTGTAGAAGAATTTTCACTATTTGCTTGACAAACTCTGGCAGTCCGAAGGTGCACTGGAGGTTAAGTATTCTTTTTAATTGTATTTATTGCTGCTTTCAATCTATTGTATTGAAAAACGTTTCTGCCTGTAATTTGGAATTCTTGGAACAGTTCATCACGTGTCCTAAAAACATGATCATTAAATAGTTGTTGTAGGTGGTCAATTCCATGTTGTTCCCATGTGCTAAAATGAAAAGGGTGTATTATTAATTTCAAAATCTGGATTATGACAGATTGGGGAGAGCATCCTGGGAGCTATTTGAGATCCTGTAGATTGTAAACTTTTCCACTAAGGCGTTAAGGTGGATGCTATTTATTGGGTTCTTGAAGCATTTGTGGCGTTTAAGACTTGTGGAAATAAATGGGAGTTTGATGTTGTTGCATTCTATTTGTTCCAATTCGAGCCAAGAATGATGCTCCTCATTATGGTGAAGTATTGTAATTGGTTAGATTAATAATAGTGTTTAAAGTTGGGAGCTATTTAATAAAAAAATATTACACCAGAATCAAATGTTTGAAACCATTTAAATGTGGGTTTAAATTGAATCATTGAGAATAAATAATTTCTTTAGGTAAGGTTTTCATTTTTATTGTGGCTATTCTTCCCAGTAGTGATATAGGCAAGTTATTCCAGCGTCTTAAATCGGATGAGATTTTTTCCAGAAGTGGTGTGTAATTCAGATTGGTTAGCTCAGTGAGTTTTGGCGTAATACTTAAATACTTAATGTTTTCTATAGGAATGGGGTAATACGGCATTTAATCTGCAGGATTCCACGAGTTTGCTGTTATTGGGAGTATTGTTGATGTTGTCCAGTTGATAGAGTAATTTGATATTTGTGAAAATGTTTTAATGAGATTGAAGACTGCCTGAAGGGAAGACTTTGGTTTCTGTAAGTAAATAAGAATATCATCAGCATGCACATTGATTTTGTGTTCTGTCCCTCGTGAGCAGATACCTTTAATATTTGCATTCTGACGTATAGCGGCAGCAAGAGGTTTGATGAATATTGCAAATAGCATTGGTGAGAGAGGACATCCTTGTCTGGTTCCTCTTTCTAAAGTAAAACTTTGTGAAGTAATCCTATTTGTGGTGACTGTCACTTTCGACGAGTTGTATAATGTTGCTATCCAATGTATAAATGAGTCTCCAAAGCCAAATTTGCGAAGTACTGCAAACAGTTAGAGCCCAGTTAACTTTATCGAAAGCTTTCTCTGCGTCAAGTGACATGATGATTGTATTTAGATTTTTATGCTGTGACATGCTTATTAAATTTAACAGACGTCTGACATTATTTGTGGAATTTCTACCTTTAATGAAGCCTGTCTGGTCATAGTGGATTATCGACGGGAGTACCTTTTCAACTCTCGCTGCAAGGGCTTTCAAGATAATCTTGATGTCTTCATTAATCAGTGATACGGGCTGAAAATTAGCCTGGCTAAAAAAAATGAGGTTATGGGTAATTTTCATGTAATTTGATCAATAACACTGAAGACCTTGCCCACTGAATTTTCTTTTGAAAATCAATTATTTGTCCTCTTATTATTATTGGCAGTTGTTTTCCACCAAAGGGTCATAATTTTTTCTTAGAAAACAATTCTAAAATATTTTTCAAACTTTTAATGCCAAAATACCTTTACCGTTAGGTGTCCAAAATGAAGTTTCATGATTTGCAACATGTTTTCTGAAGATGCTAATTACATTTTTTGATATGTAGGGCTTTTCTCCGATTGCTTACTATCTTTTTCCATGAAAATTGACACAAATGCATCTTAGTGTCTTCATTGTTCCTTTTTTTTGGTTCTTTTCAAATCGTCATCCTTTGTCACTCAAGCTGTCTTTACCTTTAATGCCACTGGCGAGAGCCTCATTATACTGTTTCAATACACCAGAGGGATCTGTGAGCTGAAGAGCCAGGATGAGGCAGCCGGTTTGCAATCACACATTAGCAGACAGCAAAATAAAGTGTAATTTCTGAGTTATGAATAAATATATAAGAATTTGTTAAAGTGTCAGAACTATTGCATGACTTCACCATTATTATGAGTGTAGTGGGTTTCGTTAGTAGTTAGCATCATATATGCACTTGTAACTGCAGAGTTTGAAGGGCAACATGTCACGAGTTGATTTAGACTGGACCCAGAAGCAGGCGGAGGCTGAGAGGTTGTGATGAAAGGTTTATTGAAAAAGGGAATGGAGATGGTCCTTGAGATGTGCTGGCGGGTTGTCGAGGCAGGGAATTTGTGGCAGGCGGTGGTGAGAACAGGCGGCTGGGTTGGCGGCGTGATGGAAGAAGCCATCGAGGGACACGGAGGGACACGGAAGGACCAATGAGGACAAGGAGAAACACGGAGGTCAGAAAAATAGCGAGGAATGGCGTGGCTGCTTGAGAGCCATTGTACCGCAGGAGAGCTTTGGCGAGAGTTTCCAGGATCTGGCAGGCTTTTATGCAGGTGATGATGAGGGTTCATTGATGACAGGTGCGCGGCTGAGGTGGTGCTGATTACTGTGACGAGGGAGAGCGAGGGGGCAAGAGGAGTGCAAAGCGCCACCCAGGCTCCAGCAAATGGACTGCAACTCATGACAGCTGTCCTCTCAACGGACACCCGCTGGCATCCTACCAGGTTTCCCCGGGTGAGCCGCATAAAAGTCACTAATAAGGGAGTCGTCCAATATCAGCTTTCGGGAAATCCAGAAGCGCTCCCAGTCTACCAGGTACTGGTAACCCCTCCCCCTGCGCCTCACACCGAGGATGCGTGAAACCGTGAAGGCCAGATGGTTGTCGATGACGCGGGGGTGAGGGGGCATGGCCAAAGGCTAAGAGCACAGGTGGAGACAGACTTGAGAAGAGACACATGGAATTTGGATGAATTTTTAGAAACTGCGGAAGTTTCAGTTGGACAGACATCGGATTGATGATTTTTGTGGTAGGGAAAAGACCAATGAAGTGCGGAGTGAGTTAGCGGGATTCCGTCTGGAGTGGGAGGTCATAGGAATAAAGCCAAACGGACTGACCCAGCTTGACTCAGGCGTAGGAGAGCGATGAGGGTCTGCGAGCTGTTTGTTTTTCTCTGCGGACTGGGTTAAGGCCGCCCGGACGTCTTTCCACACGGCCTGGACCCTTTACCGCGGGAACCGCCACCGCCTGCTCCTGTTCCCGAAATAATGGAGGTTGGACACCGTAGCAAGCCATGAACGGGGACATACCGGTTGCGGAGCTGGTGAGGGAGTTGTGGGCGTATTCAATCCACGGGAGGAATGCGCTCCAGGAGGAGGGGTTGCGTGCGGCAATACAGCGAAGGGCTGATTCCAGGAACTAATTTACCCGCTCCGTCTGGCAGTTGGTCTGTGGATGATATCCCGAAGACAAGGTGACTGCTGTGCCCACTGCTTTACAGAATTCCTTCCAGACACGGGAGGCGAATGGAGGTCCTCGGTCAGAGACTATATCGATGGGGATTCCGTAGAGTTTAAAGACATGTTGGACAAGGAGGTTAGCAGTCTCAAAGGCAGATGGTAGTTTGGCGAGGGGTACGTAATGCACATATTTGGAAAAGCGATCGAGAATAGTGAGAATGATCGCGTTACCTTCAGAGGGGGGTAGGCTGGTAACGAAGTCCAGAGCGATGTGTGACCAAGGGCGGCTTGGGATGGGCAAGGGACGCAGCAGACCAGCTGGGGGCAGGTGTGAAGACTTTTCTCGGGCGCAGACGGAGCAGGCTTGGACGAACTCCCAGGTGTCTTTCACTAGGCTGGGCCACCAGAAGTGCTGCTGGATGAACTGAATGGGCCCACTGAAGGACTCTCAGAGCGTGCGGAATCAGGTAGGAACAGACGGTTTGGAGGTCCGGTCTTGGGCTCCGGGTGAGTCTTTTGAGACCTTTAACCACCTGTTCGATCTTCCAAAGTGGCCGCTCCAACGAAGCACGAGGAAGGGAGAATTAGTTCTGCAGGGCTGGAGGGGGTGAGTAAATTCCTGACAGGGCGTCGGCTTAGCTATTGTGGAATCCAGGATGAAAGGAGAGTCAGAAATTAAATTTGCTCAAGAAGAGGTCCCAGCGAGCTTGTCGGGGGTTAAGGCGTAGGGCGGTACGGAGGTAGGCAAGGTTCTTGTGGTCAGTCCAGATCATAATCGATAAATCCGGCCCCTCCAACCAGTGCATCCATTCCTCTAATGCCCAGATGATGGCCAACAGCTCTCGGTTGCTGATGTCGTAATTCTGTTCGGCAGGAGATCGGCGACGGGAAAAGAAGGCACAGGGATGACGTTTTTGAGAAGAGGGGTCCCGCTGCGAGAGAACGGCCCCTGCCCCAGTGTAAGGGGCGTCAAACTCCACCACAAACTGGAGGGATGGGTCGGGGTGACGTAGGATGGGAGCACTGATGAAAAGGGTATTGAGTTGGTCGAAAGCTTGAGATGCTGTCGGGGTCCACTGAAACGGGGAGGTGGTGGATGTAAGGCGAGTGAGAGGAATTGCGACCTTGCTGTAATTGCGGATGACGCGGCGGTAGAAATTGGCGAATCCGAGGAAACATTATAGTTCTTTGCGTGGGGTGGGAGTGGGCCAGTTACTGATTGCTTGGATTTTGCCAGGGAGTGGTTGAAATTTTCCTCTGGCAATGATGTAGCCGAGGAAGTGGACGGAGGAGAGGTGGAATTAGAAATTTTCGTGTTTGACATACAGGCCGTTTTCGAGGAGGCGCTGGAGGACTTGGCGTACATGACTGCGGTGTTCTTTGGGGGAGCGGAAGAAAATGAGGATGTCGTCCAAGTAAACAAAAACAAACCAGTTTAACATATCGTGGAGGACGTCATCGATGAAGGATTGGAAGACTGCAGGGGCGTTGGTTAATCCGAACGGCATGACCAAATATTCGAAGTGTCCAAGGGGGGTATTGAAGGCAGTTTTCTATTCGTCCCCCTCTCGAATACGGATGAGGTAGTAGGCATTTTGTAGGTCCAATTTGGTGAATATCTGGGCGTCACATAGGGACTCAAATTATGGGTCGATGAGGGGTAGTGGTGATTTATTTTTTACAGTGATGTCATTGAGTCCACGGTAGTCTATGCAGGGGCGGAGAGTGATATCTTCTCGACAAATAAAAAAACGGCCCCGACTGGAGACGAGGAAGGGTGACTAAGTCCAGAAGCCAGAGAATCAGATATAGTCCTCCATCTCCTTTTTCTCAGGGCAGGAGAGGTTGAAGAGACAGCTGGAGGGAAGAGGTGCTCTCGGCAGAAGATTTATTGCACAGTCGTAAGGGCGGTGAGGGGTAGAGAAATGGCCAGGTCTTTATTGAACACTGGGGAGAGATCATGATATTCTTGGGGTACTCGGGAAAGGTCAATTGATGTGGCAGGTGGTGGTGGTTTGGCAGAGCAGGCAATGTGAATAGCAGTGAGGGCTCCATCCAGTGATTGACAAGTGCGTCCAGTCTATGGCGGGGATATATTTTTTTGAGCCAGGCAATTCCGAGGACTAGTGTGGTCTCAGGGGAAGGGATGACAAAAAGAGAAATGTCCTCACGGTGATTTCCAGAAATAAACAGGGTGAATGGGACTGTTTGGTGGGTGACAGGGGATATGACTCGCCCAGCCAGGGCTGTGACTCTCCGCCCATCTAGGGCTGTGACTTTCTTGGAAGACGGAAGTGGTTGGATAGGGAGTTGGATCTGATGTGCTCATGCATCATGAATAAGGTTATCGTCTGCACCGGACTCAATAAGAGCAATTATGGGTGTGTTGTGAACGGAACCAAGAATGCAAGCGGGAACGGTCATACGGGAGGGAGAACTAGGTGAGGTAGTGGTTTGGCTTACCACGGCGCTCTCGTATCGTGGTGAGCCTGGGCCTCGGAGGCTGCGGGCTCGGAAGGAGTACTTATGGAAGAGTGGTCAGGTTGCATTTTCGACGACAGGAGAGAGACTTGTTGCGTGAGGGAGGGCTAATTGATGACAGGTGCACGGCTGAGGTGGTGCTGATTACTGTGAAAAGAGGGAGGGAGAGAAAGCAGGCGAGAGGAGAGCAAAGCGCTACCCAGGCTCCAACAAATGGATTGCAGGGCACAGCTCATGACACAACACCTGTAAATTGTGCAACTCACACGATTTTTATGACACTGTTAATGTCTTTATCATTATGTACTCTTTTCTTTACTGTTATAAAAAGAAATGTATTTCAATGGGCACCCATCATTTGTTCTTTCAATAAGGATTTGAATGCTTAAAATGTATCTTTTTGAAAATGGGAGTGGGTGTGGCTGTTTAACCATGGGAGACATTTACCAATATAAAACCAAAGCTGCAGAAAAAAAGTATTTTTACTGTTATTGATCAAATTATATGAAAATGACCCTTACGATTAAATGTCTCACTCATCCGTTGCTGCTGTCCTTGGCTTCATCCTGGTACTCACACAACTTCTACTGGAATTGTTGCCTCTCTTCGCTGCGTTTTGTCCGGGTTGTCGGCGTCCATTTTCTTAGCGGCCCGCGGCGTGGACTGGGGTGGGCATTTGGCTCGGGGTTCTTTGTGGCCAGTATAGGTGTTGGACCTGTGGGTTGGGGGCCGGTGTGTGTGGAGGTGGCCTGATTGACTTTGTATTCGTTGATTAATGTTTCGGCTGGGGGTTGAATGTAGCGTTTTTGAAGTGGTTGTTTGGGGCTGTTTCATCGCATCGGGTGTGTTTGTGTGTGCTTCCTGTTTTGAGCTTGTGGCCTTTTGTTTTGGTGGGTGCGTGTCGGGGCTCGGCATTGTTTATTTATTTATTTTTTTTGACGGATGGAGCTGGTGCTGTGGGGCGCTGGTTCCTTTCCCGATTTTCACCGGTGGGGCGTGGGGTTGGTGTTGTGGGACGGCGTTTGTGTGGGTTTTGTCCCGTTAATTGTGGTGTGGGGTTGTTGCGGTGGGGTTTTGGCTCGAGGTTGAGCTTTTTTTTTTTTTTTTTTGTTTGTTTTCTGTCGTCGGCGCTTGAGTTGGTTTGGAGACTGGAGTGGGTGTTGAGGACCGTCGGGTGCGGCCGCCTTGTTGGCTGTCTCGGTATTGGCATGGGCGTGTTTTGTTGTTTCGCTCTCCCGGTTGACTGGGAGTTGGCTTCGTTGGGGCTCCGTGCGGTGTGGGGTGGCGCTCTGGTTGTGGCGGGCCTCCTTCGCGCGATATGATCTTGTTGCGCTGGGGTGACCAGTCATTGATTTTGGCAGGGTTGGGGCACGCTTTTGTTCGCCGCCGCCGTTGGGTACGGGTGCGTATTCGTGCGCGTTTTTCTTTGTTGGTTTTCATTGCTTCTTCGTTGGTTTTCGACACTTCTTCTTCGGGGTGGGCGGACTGTGGGTTTCGGGGCTGGGGGCAGGAGTTTTTGGGTTTGGGCGGTTCCAGGAGGGCTGGGGCGTTTGTTCCGGTCGGTTCTCGATTCTCGATGCCCAACCCTACTCACGATGAGCTTGGGCTCGCTTTGGCGGTCTATGACCGTTTTTTTTGGGTGGTGGCTGGCACCTGCTGAGGCCCTCATGCTCTCCGGGGGTTAAGGGGCGGTGGGGCTCGGAGGGTGTTCTTACAGGTGTTTAGACACTAAAAAAGAATCCCACCGCACCACTCGACAGTAACACTGCCTTGCTCATTTTCCCACATCCTGTCCTGTCCTTTTCTGTCCTCTCTTATCTTGTTCTCTTATTGAGTTATTGCATGTCCTCACCGGGTACCACCCCCGTCCCCCAATCTACATATAATTGTTGTAATGTTACTTGTGTTCAAAAATCTAGACTGTCTCACTATTGTTCCGCTGTGGTCTTCACCCCTCATCCCCTTTTCTTTTCTGTCCTCCTTTAATCCTTGTTTCCGCAGGCCCTTTGCTGCTGGAGTAGCACTGTTATAGATAAAAGGGCCTGTTTCGGACCTCCCAAGTCACATTCTTGTTAACGGTGTCTGGAAATGTGTAATATGCCATTGTCTTACAGTGTCTTAGGCAAGGCACACACAAAGACAATCGGGCTGGTTTTTTTTCCGATTTTGCCCTTTCCCGACCAAGGGCGTCAAGTGCCAGACTATTTTATGTTTTATAAGATTATCCTATAAAATGATCCTGTGCTCTCAGGTGTGTTAAGAGTGAATTGGAGCACACCACAACTTCATCACCTCGCGGATTGTTGAGCTTTTGCTTTCTTTTTCGACTCCATCTTTTCATTTTGAGATTTTGCTTTCCTGAGCTTCCCCCTTGGTCTCTCGATAAGTGTTGGTCCGCAGTCCGTATACTCCTTTCTTTTTTTTAAATTCCCCTTCATTATTAAAGTGAACTATTGTTTCAGTGGATAAAACTATTGAATGAATACAAAAATTAAGACTGATAACCGGAGCTCAATCACTACGTTGTCCCACTGTATGGCACGGCCCAAACTCAACTGATCTGTTTTGATCTTTGTTTAATTTTAGAAACTCCTCAATAAGTAATAAAGACAAATTAATATACTACCGGAAATGTGTGAAAATATAGATTTTTGTTTAATGACAGTTGAAGTTGTGGTGTAATCCAAAGATTGCCCAATGTGTTTATGGGGTTTTCTTTAGGAAGCATGTCGTCCCTTCCCAACCACTACTGTTAATAAATGTGGTTATTAATTATGCTTTTTTTTCCCCTAGCTGATTCTGTGGAAGAGGCATATAAATGGCTGATTGGACTTGAAATGTTAATTCAAGAAACACTGACTGCTCCTACACCAGTTCTTATTGAGAGGTAATCATACACACACCCATAATGATACAGTACTCTATGTGTAAATAGGATATAGTGCAGGCTCATCAAGTAATTTTATTTTGGTTCAAGCTGGCTCAGGAAGATGATGTATTCAGTCAACCAGACAAAGACAAACAGGTACACTTCCTTCTCTACAGACCCTTTATTTACTTGAGTTATCTGGTTACTCAGTCATAATGTCGTGATATAAAGAGTAGCCAGTAGCATTTGACTGTACATTTAGTTTTCATGAACTTTCATGTGATCCTTACAGCATATCCATGAAGGAGCTAAAGACTCTTCTTCCTTTGCTCAACTACAAGCCCCCCAGTGCTCGCTCTCTGAAAGACAAATTCATGGTACTCTTCCTTTTTTTTTGTTACTCTTTAATCTTAACTCATTCACTGCAGTTGACATTTAAATTCGTCAATTGTAATTCAACCATTTACTGCCACCGACAGTTATATATATATATATATATATATATATATATATATATATTTATTATACTCCTATCTGTCTGCTTTCCTGCTGTGGCTGTTTCCACACACACTAAACATACAAGACGCTCACAACTCTTCTTGCGCACTACAAACAAGCACCACACACCATATTATCCCCTTGTCACTGTTTGTTTTCTATGTTCAGAGTTTTTTTTGTTACCCTTCTATGTACCCTGGCTTTGCAGTACTTAAATATAGCATCTCTATCACCCTCTCTAAATAACATTTGTCATCACAATCCCAAAATATCTCCCGAAAACTAAAAAAAAAAAACAACAACAAAGAATGCATAGTGCCTAATCTATTTAAAATGATGCGCGCACCCATTATATCACACTTAACTTTTGTGTCTTGGAATGTCAATGGCATTCGATCACATGCAAAGAGAATTAAGATTATGGATTGTACCACTAAATTTAAAACAGACCACCTCCTATTACAAGAAATATAAGAAAGTCAGAAGAAAAATTCCTCATTGACTCTAATTTCACTCAGGTTATCTATGCCTTTTATAACTACAGACAAAGAGGAGTATCAATACTAGTTCATAAAAGACTACTTTTTACAATAAATAGTACAGTCGCAGATCCAGGCCGATATATAATTTTACAGGCTACAATATTTAAGAAGCTTTACACAATTGTCAATGTATATGCTCCAAATAAAGATGCCTTTTTTCACGTGCTCTTTTCACACTTGTTGAACTTGTCTGTCAATTCTACAATTATGGGAGGTGATTTTAACCTTACGCTAAATACCCTAATAGATCTCTCAAATCTAAAAAATAGCTATCAGCCACAATATACAAGAGCAGTATATGGACGTTTTTGGTCTTGTTGACAATGTGGAGGCTGAAAAACCGTACAAAAAGAGAATACACATTTTTCTCTGCGGTTCACCGGGGTGCGGTTGGCATTGGGTCCCTGCGGCCCCCACCAGGTGGCCAGTTGTCTGGGCACCTCAGTGGGGCTGGCAGACCGCCCTGGGTCCCTCAGTGTGGGACATGTCCCGTCCACTGGGCTGCTCTCGGATGAACCCCTGGGCCCAATCCCGTCCCTCGATTGAATGGGTGGGGTCCTCAGCCTCCGCGGTGAGGGCACAGCAATTACAGGACACTTCTGTCAGTCTTTGTGCATGTAAAACGGTGTCAATTCACTTGCATGTGTCCACAGGCACACACCCCTGGGATTCTTTCACTGGGTGTGGGGCCACCCACTTATTGTGACAAATAACTCATGAATATGCAAATTGCTTGTGTATCCCCTCACTCATACTCTCGTCCTATAGACTTTTATAATTTACATAGTCAATCCCACCACACTTCAGTTGTACAGCCGGGTTCACGACCCTTGTCCTGCATGCTTCTTCTCCTGTGCTTGTCCTGTTCTAGCTTGTCCTGTCCTTCCCTCACAGGGTGTAGCACTGCAGCCCCATGCAACACTCATATTTAATGTTTCATTGTTGTAGATAATGTAATGACTTCCTTTTCTCATCCTGTTTACAATTAGTGCTTTGTCTTTTGTCTTTGTTTCTCTCTCCCCTCTAGAAACTTTGTTCTGTTCGACTGATCGACTCTGATTCTCAATAAACTTCAATTACAGTACTAAGAAAGCACAGCGAAAGCTTAAAAACGCCACTGTAACACAGTAAACCTGTAAAAGGGATACAGATGCTCCATTCTGCTTGACCTGACAGCCGAACAGGACAAAAAGATAAAATAAATAAAAACAAAAAAATAAAGTTCAAGCAGTAAGAACAACCATAAAAGTTTGTGTGCGTCTACCTGTATATGTGGGGTCAAATTGTGGATTGTGTCCATCCAGTCATAGTTACAATAAGTTTTTTTCATGCACAGTTATACTGTAGTTCATATCGCACTATTCATTTGTTTTTAGTCAATCTGTAATTTTACATTTATATTTTACCATAATCTGCATTTCTGTATTTGAGTGCATTGGCTTAAAGTCGGATAAGCGGTAGAAGATGGATGGATGGATGGTTTAAAGTAAGCAACACACCCTACTGTGTGCACCTTGTGCCTGGATGAGACGGCAAGATTGTAGCCCTTTTATTGGCCTTATTTGCCATCATGGCTGATTTTAAGATCTGGAACGACAAAACTCCTTGTAGTGTGACATAATCCACAACCCACGATTTGGCCCGACGACACCAAAATGAGAAGTCTTCCATTGGAGTATTTAACAAAAATTTTAAAAGGTCCAGATTGACAAAATTTCTTGAAACAAAGGTATGGAAGATCATTTAGTGTCTATTTATTATGATATATATTTAGGTTGCCAGCCTCGTCGTTGTATCTACATCTGCTTGTAATATATATATATCTGTCATGGTTGTTTCCTGCAGTACCCTTTTTGGAGCTTGGGTGGCACTTTGTACCTCGCCACCCTCTCTCTCTCTCTCTCTCTCTCTCTCTCTCTCTCTCTCTCTCTCTCTCTCTCTCTCTCTCTACCTCTTTCTCTCCCAGCAAATCAGCACCACCTTGGCTGCGCACCTGTCCTCTATCAGCACTCATCACTGCCTGCATAAAAGCCTGCCAGATCCAGGAAACCATCGCCAGAGTATTAACACGTTATTGCGGTACACAGGCCGACCCTCGCACTCTTGTACGCAAGTCACTCGCTTTCCCGAAATCATACCTACCTCCTTGTGTGCTCCTTCCGTGCCCCCCGTCTCGCTGTCCGCTCCAGCCACGCCGCCAAGCTATCCCACCTGCTCACATCCCTGCTTCCTGCTCGCTCCTTGTCCCAACGGTCCACAATCTCTCCTTGGATATCCTTACCCTGAGCCAACCTTCAACAAACCATTCTAAATCTACTCCCTCCGCTTCAGTCTGCTTTTGGGTCCAGTCAAAGCTGATATAAATTTATATTGTGACAGAATACCATCATGGACCCAGCAACACCAGAAGCATAGAGGGAAGCACTCGCTCATCAGGGTGCACAAATACGCAGACGGGACAAAGCCCTGTGCAAGTTCATGGAATCTTTGAATACCCTCACACGACAAGTATCCCTCCTGTCTTCCCGGAGCCACTTCGGCAATCCTTCTGTGCGTATTCCTCCCGAGCCCACAGCCCCCGATCAACCCCGCCTCCCGTACAAAGAGCCTCACGTTCCTCCTCCCGAACCTTACTCCTAGTATGGTTCGTGTAGCCATGGTTACATGTAGCCAATTTTTATTAAACTGCTCATTAGTCTTTTACCTTCAACCGCTTAGTTACCCCAAATCCAAGAATGCATTTATTATTAACCTCCTGCGTGGAAGAGCTGCCAAATGGGCGACCGCGCTTTGGCAGAATTATTCTCCGGTCCTCGCGACATTTAATTCATTCTCGGACGAACTACCCCGCCAAGGGTAGGGAAGCCACTCTGCGCCTCCTAGCTCCCACCCAAGGTTCAAGTTCTGTGGCGTCGTACTCCATAGATTTTAGAATTCTTGCAAGTGAATGTAGTTATGACGCCGCTGCTTTAAGAGGGATTTTTGTTAAGGGATTATCCGAGTGTCTTAAAGACGAGCTCGTAGTCAGGGATGAGGCCACCTCCCTGGAGGAACTAATTTCATTAACCATCAGCCATCATTTCACTAACCATCGCCCTATTGCCTTCTCTTCACCGTCCACCAGTCCTGAGGAGCCCATGCAACTAGGCAAGACCCGTTTAGACCCCCTGGAACCTAAGTGCTCCGTTACTCAGCGATTATGCATTTATTGTGGACAGCCAGGTCACTTCATTTCCACCTGCCCCCTCAAACCAAAAAGGCTGGGCTCACCACGACCTGAGAGCGTCATTGTGAGCCAAACCCACACCTCTCCCAGCTCTCCCTCCCGGATGACCGTTCCTTTGTGTATTATTGGTCCTGCTCGCAACACCCATGTTACCACTCTATTTGACTACGGTACTGATGACAATTTTATTCATGAGGGCCTGGCATGTCAGCTTCAGCTTCCCCTCGATCCCCTTCCTTAAGAAGGTCACTGCCTTGGACGGGCGTTTCATCTTCCCTGTTACCCAGGAAACTGCATCCTTCACACTGCTCATTTCCGGAAATCACAGTGAAACCATCCAGCTGTTTGTCATTCCTTCCCCGAAGACTCTGTGAGTCCTTGGTATCCCCTGGCTCCAGAAACACAACCCTAACATTGATTGGACTCATCTGTCCATCACTGATTGGAGTCCATTCTGTCACTTCCATTGTCTTCTCTCGGCCATTCCTCCCTCCAGTAAACCTCCGCCACCTCCCACACCTGTCGATCTCTCCCAGGTTCCGGATGAATACCACGACCTATTGCCAGGGTTCAGTAAAGATCTTGCCGTTTCCCTCCCCCCCACCACCCCTATGACTGTACCATTGACCTCCTGCCCGGTGCCCCTCTTCCTCTAGCCACCTGTTTAACCTGTCCCGTCCAGAAAAGAAAGCTATGGAGGAGTATATCCGTGACTCCCTTGCCTCCGGACACATCAGGTCCTCCACTTTTACATTGGGGGCCGGATTATTTTTGGTCAACAGGAAAGATACCACTTTCCGCCCATGTATTGACTTCCGTGGTCTCAACGATAAAATAAAGCCAACTGCCACTCCTTGACCCATCCTTCGAACCCCTCTGCGACGCTCAAATGTTCACTAAATTGGATCTACGCAACTCGTATCATCTCATCCACATTCGAGAGGGGAACTGCAACGATTCCTAAGATTCGCTCATTTCTACCGTCGGTTCTCCCGTGACTACAGCAAGGTTGCTGTCCCCCTCACCAGTCTCACCTCGATGCTCCTCGCGATGTGGACATACATATTTTAATTTAACAAATCTTAACAGCTGAGACAGTTTAGCGGTTACGTTTGTTCAAAACCTTTGTTTTGTTCAAAAATTATGTTTCTCCATCTTTAACTCAACTGCCACACTGAGTCTCTTTTGCTTTACTCTGCTATGTTTCTTCTCATCTCTTGTCAACAGTATGGTTTCATGCCTACAAAGTGTACCACAGATGCATTATTTGCCTTGAGGATGTTGAAGTGCAGAGGTCAGAAGGAGCTATATTGTGTCTTTGTAGATCTAGAGAAAGCCTATGACAGAGTACCCAGAGAGAAACTGTGGTACTGCATGCAGAAGTCTGGAGTGGCAGAGAAGTATGTTAGAATAATACAGGACATGTACGAGGGCAGCAGAACAGTGGTGAGGTGTGCTGTAGGTGTGACAGACGAATTTCAGGTGGAGGTGGGACTGCATCAGAGATCAAACCTGAGACCCTTCTTGTTTGTAGTGGTGATGGATAGGCTGGCAGATGAGGTTAGACTGGAATCCCTGTGGACCACGATGTTTGCAGATGACATTGTGATCTGCAGGGAAAGCAGAGAGCAGGTGGAGGAACAGTTAGAAAGATGGCGGCATGCACTGGAATGAGAGGAATGAAGATTAGCCAAAGTAAGACCGAATATATGTGCATGAATGAGAGGGGTGGTGGGGGAAGAGTGAGGCTACAGGGAGAAGAGATAGCAAGGGTGGGGGACTTTAAATACTTGGGGTCAACCATCCAGAGCAATGGTGAGTGTGGTCAGGAAGTGAAGAAACGGGTCCAAGCAGGTTGGAACGGGTGGAGGAAGGTGTCAGGTGTGTTATTTGACAGAAGAGTCTCTGCTCGGATGAAGGGCAAAGTTTATAAAACAGTGATGAGGCCAGCCATGATGTACGGATTAGAGACAGTGGCACTGAAGAGACAACAGGAAGCAGAGCTGCAGGTGCCGGAAATGAAGATGTTGAGGTTCACTCTCGGAGTGACCAGGTTGGATAAAATTAGAAATAAGCTCATCAGAGGGACAGCCAATGTTAGATGTTTTGGAGACAAAGTTAGAGAGAGCAGCCTTCGATGGTCTGGACACGTCCAGAGGAGAAACAGTGAGTATATTGGTAGAAGGATGATGAGGATGGAGCTGCCAGGCAAGAGAGCTAGAGGAAGACCAAAGTGAAGGTTGATGGATGTCATGAGGGAAGATATGAGGGCAGTTGGTGTTCGAGAGGAGGATGCAGGAGATAGGCTTACATGGAAATTGTTTTACCTTATATGTATTGATTGTGGCACGGTGACCGACTGAGTAGCACATCCACCTCACAGGTGTGAGGACCCGGGTTCAAATCCGGCCTCACCTGTGTGGAGTTTGCATGTTCTCCCCGTGCTTACATGGGTTTTCTCCTGGTACTCTGGTTTCCTCCCACATCTCAAAAACGTGCATACTAGGTTGATTGAAGACTCTAAATTGTACGTAGGTGTGAATGTGAGAGTGCATGGTTATTTGTTTATATGTACCCTGCGATGGGCTGACAAACAGTTTAGGGTGCACCCCGACTACCACCCGCAGTTAGCTGGGATAGGCTCCAGCATACCAGTGACCTAGTGAGGATCAGCGGTGGAGAAAATGGATGGATAAAATAAAGCTTCCACCTGGAGGATGTGATATTTTGGTGAACTAAAGTACCAAAACCGGGTCTAGCCCACCTCCTTGCAGAGTGGGCAGACAGGAGGAGGGGGGAGGGTACACGGCTGCGCGTGTATGCGAGATTACAACAACCCGCACCGCTAGTCATGAAAATAGAGCCCCGTGACTCCAGTTTCCATCGCTGGTTTATGCTGAAGAAATGGCAGGGATGTTATTGACTATCATTAGCTGTTTTTTTTCTTTTGATCATTACAAGTTCAGAAATATCTAAATATTTGGTAACTAATTTATAAAACCATAATGAATCAATATCTTATCCCTAAAGGTCAGAAACTGTAAAGATTTGTAACATTTATACAATTTACATATTTGCTCCTCTCATAGTGGCACCGTTGGAGGTGGTTAGCAAATGTATTTAAAATTTTATTTAAATCCGGGCTCCGGCCTTCCTGTGTGGGGTTTGCATTTTGTCCTCATGCTTGCGTGGGTTTTCTCCAAATACTCTGGCTTCCTCCCACATTCCAAAAAACATGTTTCTTAGGTTAACTGAAGACTCTAAATTGTCCTTAGATGTGAATTTGAAGAATTGTGGATATGTGCCCTGCCATTGGGTGGAGACCAGTCCAGAGTGTAGCCTAACCTAATAGGCTTCAGCACACCTGCCACCCCAATGAGGATAAGTGGTATAGAAAATGGATGGATGACTCCTAAACTATACTGTTCAATCATTAGTGCTTATTGATGCTCTCCTTTCACAGGAGGTGGGAGCAAAACATGATCGTTTGGACTTCGAGCAGTTTCATAAATTGTACAACCTGATAATGTTTGAACAAAATGAGGTAAGCAGCATAACTTAATGACTAATTTGTTGAATGATGTATATTTATGCAATATTTTAATTTCACTTAGATCCTTGAAGAATTCAAAAAGGATTGCTCTTTTATTTTGGGGTGAGTCTGTTGTCCGTCTTCCAATTCCAGTGAGACTGGATCTTCACATCTAAACACACATCTAAACCAGGGGTCACCAACTTGGTACCTGCTGGCACCTGCTCGCAAGGACCACACGAGTAGCCCATGGGCCAATTCCATAGATAGATCACCAGTGATTGGACATTATGATTTCCTAGTACAGGGGTGTCTAACTATTTTTTCTAGTGGGCCACTTTGAAGTTAAGGTTTCCCTCGGAGGTCCATTATCACTCTGAACCCATATACTGTAAATGTATGATCGCCTCATATATTATTCGATATACATAACCTATTGATGAATAACTAGTTTTGAAATCAGAAGTGCGGGATCATAGTTTGTTCAACTATTGTTCATTATATTTTTATTGGCATAATTCGAGTCATGAGAAGTCAGGGATAATAGTTTGTTCAACTATTATTCAGTTTATTTTGAAAGGGTGACTGGTAACAAAAAATGCTTGCAATGGCTCAACGTTATTAAAAGTGAAGACAATTTGAAATTTTTGTATTTTAGAAACTTTGCTTTCACGATCCACATAAAATGATGTGGCGGACCAGATCTTGGGTTTGAGAGCTATGAATGCACACTAGAATGCACACTAGGACATACAGGAGGTGGCTTATACAACACACACTAGGACACAGGTGTCAAAATCAAGATTCGGCCCAAGCAGAAGATCATCTTCCACTTCAACTCCCCTGCAGCACCCCACTTTGGAGGGGCGTGGGAAAGTGAAATACGTTCCGTGAAGGCAGCCTTGTACACCACAATCGGTACCCACCCAGTCCCAGAGGAGGTACTAAGGACCGTGCTGCTTGAATTGATTATAAATTTCAAACCACTTTGATACGTCTCATCCAGCCTCAATGACCTGGATCCCGTGACACCTGTCTTGTTGATGGGGCGGCTGGATGGATCCTTACCCCAGATTGTGTATCCTGCTCAGCTGTCGTCGCTGGGGGCACTTCCAAGTTCTGGCAAACCGCTTCTGGTCCAGCTTCCTGGGAACTACCTCCCAAGCCTGCAGACGCGCCAGAAGTGGCACTCAACGAGAGCCGACATCACCAAGGGTGATGTCGTGATGTTGGTCTACTGGTCAGTTTCCATGGGCTCTGTGGCCCATGGTTCCATGTCACTAAGGTCCATCCCAGCGCTGATGGACACATCCGCTCTGCAAATGTGAGGATCGGCGAGCGTGTCTACACTCGACCGGTAGCCAGGTTGGTCACTCTGCCAGCTGTTCCGACCTCTGAGAAAGAGGACAGCGTCACTGTCAAGACCAACGTAAAGTACAACATTAGAGACTTGTCACCTTTTTTAGGAGTGAATGTACTTCGTACATGCGAGGGCAGGTGTTAAAAAAGTTCCAAATATTGTTTGTAATTATATTTGTTCAAGAGTAAATTGAGCTAAAAGATCTTTCTGTCACTCATAAGTCGCAATGCATTCTGGGTATGTCTGTTCACAACTTCAGAGCATTTACACCAGCTGGACTTGTGCTACTGTCAGAACAGCGTGAACAGCGTGCTGTGTTCGTGTGCGTCCCTGAATAATAGTGAGTACACTATTTTGCAATTTTTTTAGTGTCTTATTAGTTGGTGGTGTGTTCATTTATCGAGCTGCTGTGCGGACGGCCTGTTTCTGTGGTTATTTTTCGCTCTGCCGCCGATCTGATTTAAAGCCACCAGCGCATAGATGTCCGCTGCGCACGCCTTAAGTGTCACCTTTGTAATTTATGTTGGTTTTCCTTTCTGTAAGAAATCTATAGCGAACTGTGTGTGAAGGGTCACTCGTATCTATGTTTGAGTGCTCAGTTTGGCACGTTATGCCCGCCCAAACCTTGACCATGTGCATTTCATGGGCGCCGCCATTAGGTGACGCCCCTTGGCCGTAGTTGGCCAATTACTGTTGTTAGCATAGTGTGAAGCTACACATTCGGCACCCAGCATGCCCGTGACCCTAGTGTGGCTAAGCGGTACAGGAAATGGATGGATGGATGGATGGATTAAGGTATCATACACTAATGTATGCCATTGTTTGCGCTTTATTGCAGAACCACACAGACACACGGCACAATCTCCAAACGCGACACAGTTTCAACACACTTAACACACAGACATATCCTATGCATCCTCGAAAGGTGTAATCAGTGCCTGTAGCATCCTGCATGCCTGCCTACCTGCCATACTGTAACGCCTGTACTGTACCTACCGTTGCCTGCAACGTTATTAATGGTGCCAGACCAAACTCCACTCTCATTTCCATTGTGTGGGGCGAACGGAGCATACTTATATTGAGCCATATCACCTATATAGTCCAAGCCTAGTCTTTCCAACACTGTGTAAATGGGAGTGAATGTTCTTTTCTAAAACAGTACATAATTTTAAAAATGGAGTACTAGGAAAAATATCAAATCAAATATTTTGTTACTGTAGTCAGCCAGAGCCGTAAGGAATGCAAAGTTTTCAATGTCCTTTCACCATCGTTCCTGTTGTGTTTTTGTTTGCACATTAAGGACAAATGCCCCCTTTTGTTTTAATTCATCATTAAAAAAAAAAAAAAAAAAAAAAAGCAACAAGTTTTTCCTCATGTTTTTGAGATTGTGGGGTGAAAGCTGCAGCTGGCTACTAGTGTGGCCTGAATGGGTGGCAACATGGAGGATAATGAAATGCCAGTATTTTCAGAGTAATAAGCCTTCAGCTACATATTGAGAGAGAAAAACAGAACTCTGAACTATTTCATTTTTGGAATGTTGAACTTGGCTGGCCCGTTCAGGGTGTACCCCGCCTCTTGCCCGAAGATAGCTGGGATAGGCTCCAGCACGCCTGCGACCCTAGTGAGGATAAGCGGTACATGGTTAAAGATTTTGAATTATGAACTGAACGAGTTCATTTTTGGAGCAATGAACTGGCCTTTTTTTTTTTTTTTTTTTTTTTTTTTTTTTTTTAACTAGTTTGCACAAAAAAAGAACTTTCCCAACACTGATGTCCCCTACATACGGTGTGATTAAATGTTTTTCTCAATGTAGTCATTGTGTGACATATGACCAGAATACTACCATCTGATCTATAAATGAGTGCACTTTGAGTTGTGTAGGTAAAAAACTTGGCAAATGTGGTCCGAGAGGACTAACGGGTAAAATGGGTTATGTACCCAAACAGATGAGTTTTTCAAAGTAAAATATTCGGTATCTGCAGCCGTACATTCAATTCCCCCATTATATTGTTGTATTTTTTTTGTTTAATAAAGCCCCTACTTCGGGGCCCTGTGTGATAAACCTCCAAAACATTGCTCCTCCAAATTAGAAAGCTGCTCCTCAAAGAAATTTTTTTTTCAAGCCTTGCTTCTAATTTCATACTTAGTTATCCATCAATTGGTTGTGTATATGTAATAATGAGGCGATCATGCATTTATATGGGTTCAGAGTCAAAACAGCCTTCCGTTGGGAACCAATAACTATGAAATGGCAGGCAACAAAAATTAGTTTGACACCCGTTTCATTTATTCATAACAACATATAATTAAAGGTCATGTGAGAAAAAAAATTTCAGAAGCCTGTATCAAACTGTTAGCTCTTCACATTTATCTGTCCCCAGAAAGGTGCTCTGTTTCAAAAAGGTTGGTGACCCCCGATCTAAACAAACACAAACATAAAGGCAACACTACCCCACTGATAGTGTGTATTCTCAGTTTTACTATGTACACTGTCTTGTGTTGTTCAGTAATACAGATAAACCTGATGCCTCGGTAGTTTTGCTCCATGACTTCCAAAGGTTTCTCATCTACCAGCAGAAGGTATGCAAAACTAAAATAAATAATTCCAGCAGATCTTTTGTTTCTGTGCTTATCAAACAATTATGTTTTTAATTTCCACAAGAGACAGAAGCATTTATTTCTTCTGTTTTTAAAATCTATGATTGATATAATAATGTATCATTTGTCCAGTGCGGTTGACAAGTAGCGGAAGTTAATTGGAAAATTCAACCCTTTGAGAAATGACAATGTAACTTTGCTCAGGTAACCATGAGATAGAACCTACTCCCAACCCCAGGATTTTTTTTTATCCTCAGAAATTGTGCGTAAGTGCTACAAAATATGGACCAAAAATTCCAAAATTAATTGACAATAAATAAGATCGCAATCTCCAAACACTCTCAAAGGGGTTTGTGTGCAGTGTAGGCTTGGTATGGGGGCAATCTGATTGGAAGCTTTGTGCGTTTCTGGCAATGCCATGGCATCGTAGGCACATTTTAAAGAAAAATAATTCATAACATAAAATAATTACCCTAACACAGAAACTCAAATCTGATATTCTGCTGCCTGAGCTATCAAACTGGGGCAGAGTGGAATCTTTCTGCCACATAATAATTGTATTTCAAATAAAGGATAGGCTCCAGCACGCCCGCGACCCTAGTGAGGCTAAGCGGTACAGAAAATGGATGGATGGGTAAAGAGCCCCTCCTTGAGTCATCACCTTAGCTTGATTGAGGGATTTGTTTGTCCCAATGATCCAGGCAGCTAAGTCATCAGAGGCCACCTGGTAATATCACAGGTCCAAGGGGAGAGACCACACAAAGCACAGCTCAGAACCCCTATGATGAGAAATACAATTTGACCATGGTTTCCTTTAACCGGACCCGGGTCACCGGGCCCCCCTCTGGACCCAGGCCTGGAGGAGGAGGTCAGAGGTGAGCGCCACGTGGTCGGGCGTGCACTCATCGGCCCCGGCTTCAGCAGCTGGCTCTAGGGATGCAAAATGTCAACTATGTCAGGAAAGGAGCCTTTCCCATTCTGGAGTAGCCCTTGGTGTCGCCAACCTCCTTACACCCGTACCCCCGCCCTCTGGCTCTGGATGTTGTGGGCCTGTCTTGGTTGACACGTCTCCGCAACATCACATGGACATTGGGTCAACATTGGGGACAGTACCTCTGAGTTGGCACTGGGGATGGTCGGCCCTCTTATTAACAAGGGGGAGCGTGTGTTGTAACTATGAGGCAATCACATGTTTCATCCTATTCAGGGGTTCTGTAGAGGAGGGTCCCTTAGGAAGTCGAACCTCTGATTCAGGAGGAACACTGTGGTTTTTGTCCTGACTGTGGAACAGTAGACAAGATGTACTCCCTCAGCAGGTTCCTTGAGGATGCATGGAAGTTTGCCCATCCAGTCTACATATCTATATTGTGGATATTGTTTACAATCTTCATGGGAAGCATTTCTCAGCACAGCCGAGGCGTTGAGGGGGTCTGATTTGTTGGTCTCGGTATTATGTCTCTGTATTTTGCAGATACTGGGACGCTGTTGGCTTCATCAAGTCGTGAGCTTTCACTCTCGCTGGAGTGGTTTGCAGCCAGGTGTGAAGTGGTTGGAATGAGAGTCAGCACTTCCAAGTCACAGACCATAGTCTTCAGTCAGAAAAGGGTCGGAGATGAGAATCATTCTCCAAGCGGAGGAGTTCAAATATCTTGGGGTCTTGTTTTGAGTTGAGGGAAGAATGTAGCGGGAGATCGACATATGGATCTGTGCAGCATCTGCAGTGATGCGGATTCTTTATCCATCTGTCTTGTCTTGGTGAAAAGGGAGCTGAGCCGAAAAGCGAAGCTCTCGGTTTACTAGTCAGTATATGTTTCCCACCCTCACACATGGTCACGAGCTGCGGGTTGTGACTGAAAGAACAAGATCACAAATAAAAGCGGCCGGAATAGGTGACTAGGCTCTTCCTCAAGAAAGAGCGAGACGTTTGGTAATCCGGGAAGGGATCAGAATAGAGCTGCTTCTCTTCTGCATCAAGAGGACCCAGATGAGGTGACTTGGGCATCTGGTATAGATGCCTCCTGGCAGCGTCCCTGGTTAGTTGTTCCGGTTCACGTCGGCATATGCCCCTGGGGACATGTTGAATAGACCGACGACCCAACCTTGGATAAACGGAAGAACATGGGTGGATGGATGGATAAATAAAGATTGTAATTCTGTCCACAGTAATTTAAAAAAAATAAGGGTCTTTCAGTTTTATTTTTTGTATTTTTTCTTTACTTGTATACTACTTAAATCAATTGTATACCACAAGACCACAACAACCACAAGAGATACTTGATACTGATGTCTATGAAATTAAATACAGTATGTCTGGTTTTCTTTCTATTCCTGAAGGAGTCATGGGCTAGTGATCTCAATAAGGTTCGAGAGTTGATGACTACTTTCATTGATGACACCATGAGAAAAACCAACGACCCTGAGTTCACAGTCAGTGAGGTATTCTGACATTTTCAAAAAGATCACCATTGATTCTTTAATTTGATCATATTTCTGAAATGCAGCACACAAGTATTGTATTTGTATGTCTCTTCTCCAATTTATTCCTAGTTCCTCAACTTCCTGTTTTCCAAGGAGAACTGTCTGTGGGATGATAAATTATCAGAGATTAACAACCAAGACATGAACAACCCTTTGTCCCATTACTGGATCAATTCATCACATAACACGTCAGTATGACATCACACTCTCACGATTAACACGAGAGAATTATATTATATACATATTCTTGCAGATTCAGCTGCTGAGCAAGTTTACTAATTGGGTTAGAATAAAATCTGTGTCTCAAGTAAGTACAATACATTGTTGAGATTTTTTTCAGAGACGAAACTACTGGGTTTGTAGAGCTTATAGGTGGTTCACATGAAAGTATTAGAGCCTTTAGAAATTACCTGTATTTGTGCATAAATTATCCATTAAATATGATTTAATCTTCATCAAAGTCACAACAACAGACAAAGACGATTTTATTAAACTAACACCACACAGACCATTATGGTCATGGAAAAAATCATTAGATGACCCTTGTTTCTTCAATTTCTTGCTCATTTTCATGTCTGGTACCACAAACGCTATGTTACCTGAACAATGCAATGAACACCACAAAAATGCAGCTGATTCCATAATATGTTGTCCTATTTGACACGCTTTAGCTTATCTTTGTGATTTTTGTTATGGTCAAGAAAACCATGGAAAATGGCTTGATATCAGTTCTTATATTTAACTCATTTTTGTAGTCCTCATTATATTTGTCCAAAAAAATATACCCTTAGATGTACCAGGTATTAAAAATAAACAAAAATGTTTTTTTTCCCCATGACTGTGTTTCCTTGTTTTTACTGAACACAGCATAAATGTTCCAGTGAAGGGTGGAAAGAGTGTGTGAATATTTGGATTTAATACCTGGTTGAACCTCCTCAACTAAATGTTTCCTGTATTTGCAGATCAGAACTGCACAACGGTCAGGAGGAATTTTGGTCTATTCCTCTTTACAAAACTGGTGTAGCAACAATATTCTCTGAATATCTGGTGTAAATCACTCTATTAAGGTCATGCAACAGCATTTCAAAGCTGACTGAGCCACTCCGGAAGGGACATTTCAGTTGTTGATTTACTTCTGTCATTTGGGTTGTTGTCCTATTGCATTACCCATATTCTGTTAAGCTTCTGTTAGCAGACAGATGGCCTTAAATTCTCCAGTAAAGTGTCTTGATAACTGTGACTGTATGTGTGGGAAGATTGTAGCATCATATTCAAAAAGATTTGAGGCCAAACTTTCATCAACATTGTATTTATTAAAGGCTATGAATACTATGAACAGAACAAAAATGTTTTTTAAATTCTTAATCGTTTTTTTCATGTTTTCCACCCAAAACATTTTCATGTCACTGTAGAATTGCGAGGGGAAAAAAATAAATATATTTTAGAATAAGTCTGTAAACAATAAATGGTGTGGAAAAAGTGAAGTGTTATAAAAACTTTACAGATGCACTGTACCTTTAGTTCACTAATAATCCTTGTAGTAATCCTGCAGCAGTACACTTCGATGAGAGTGCTTCCATGAGAGTGCTGTTTTAGCTTGTCCTCACCACGTGCACGGAATTGTCTTAAATCTCTTGGTATGCTGATTTCATTCAGAGTTCCTTTCACTACAACTAAGGCCCAATATTTTGGACAATCCCGTGCTGCCAACTTTGTGGGAACAGTTTGGGGATGCCCCCTTCCAGTTTTTTGTCTGACTGACAAAGCAAGGTCCTTAACACCACCGATTAGAATTTGTTGTGGATAAACTAGACTGACCTGCACAAAATACATATCTCAATGTAATACCCTAAACAAAAATATTAACTTTAACCTGGAACCAGAAATAAAAACAACTCTTATTACGCAATTCACCCAAAAAAATCCCAGAAAAAAGCTTAATTAGCCATTGATCTGTTGCTGTCGTCATTGTACTTCAATGTATTGTAAGTAATTGCAACAAAATAAAATATGTGGGTAGAGAGGATATGATCTATTTTAACAAACCCAACATCAACACAATTACTTACTATGAGTCCCACAACTGAAAAGTTGCAGAAAATAATATACCAAGGAGGGATGGGAATTGATGCGCGTTTTGCGATTACGATTCCATTTTATACTTCTTTTACGAATTTTTTTGTTATTGTCCTGTTCGGCTGTTTGGTCAAGCAGAATGGAAAATCTGTATCCTTTTTATCCCGGAACAGTTTTACTGTGTCACCGTGGAGTTTTTAAGCTTCCGCTGTGGTTTCTTAGTATAATAATGGAATTTTATTGAGAATCAGAGTTGAACAGAGCAAAGTTTCTAGAGGGGAGAGAGAAAAACGACGACAAAAGACAAAGCACTAATTGTAAACAGGATGAGAAAAGTAAGTCATTACATTATCGACAACAATGAAACATAAAATATGAGTGTTGCATGGGGCTGTAGTGCTACACCCTGTGAGGGATGGACAGGACAAGCTAGAACAGGACAAGGACAGGAGAAGAAGCATGCAGGACAAGGGTTGTGAACCCGGCTATACAACTGAAGTGGGGTGGGATTGACTCTGTAAATTATAAATGTCTATAGGATGAGAGTATGAGTGAGGGGATACACAAGCAATTCACATATTCTTGTGTTATTTGTCGCAATAAGTTAGTGGCCCCACACCCAGTAAGAATCCCAGGCGTGTGTGCCTGCGGAGACATGCAAGTGAATTGACACCCTTTTATATGCACAAAGACTGACAGAAGTGTCCTGTAATTGAGGGGCGGGATCGCAGCCCGGTGGAGGGGACACTTGCTACACCGAGGAACCCAGGGCTGTCCACCGGCCCCACAGACGTGCTGAAACCTGGTCCGACAATCACACCCTCCCGCACCATACCAGTCCTCCAGGAACCCTTTGATATGTATATGTGCCCAAATGTAATTAGTGAGAAGAATATATACAGTGAGTGGTGTGAGCGTGTGCTAAGTGAGTGATTAAAGAAGAAGAGAAGAGACATTCCCGCCAGCACCCACTACCCGCCCCCGAGTGTGGGAGGTGGCTCCCCCCCCCCCCCCAGACCAGGGACAAAAACCCCACAGCCTGCAGAGGACCACCCGACCCCCCCACGTTAAGTGGAAGAGGCCGCAAGGAACGGAAAGAAGAGGCGGAAGCAGGCCCGAGGAGCGATAGAGGTGCCCCACCGCCCCCACCAGCAGCCTGTGCGGAGGACCCATGTGGGCGCCAGCTGGCATCGCTCCAGGACCACGGAACATGGGCGGGTCACCATCACACCACCAACACTCCCCGGGAGGTCACTCCAGTGGTTCCCACCCAACCCCAAGATCGGGAACGAGTGAAGAGTTTATTGCAAAAAGCATTGGTGAGAGTGGACATCCTTGTCTGGTTCCTCTTTGTAAAGTAAAACTTTGGGACGTAATCCTATTTGTGATGACTGTCGCTTTCAGCGAATTGTATAATGCTGCTATCCAATGTATAAATGAATCTCCGAAGCCAAATTTGTCAAGTACTGCAAACAGGAAAGCCCAGTTAACTTTATCGAGAGCGTTCTCTGCGTCAAGTGACATGATGATTACGTTTAGATTTTTACGCTGTGACATGCTTATTAAATTTAACAGACATTATTTGTGGAACTTCTAACTTTAATGAAGCCTGTCTGGTCATAGTGGATTATCGACCACCTTTTCAAGCCTCGCTGCGAGGGTTTTGGAGATTATATATATATATATATATATATATATATATATATATATATATATATACACACACACATTAATCAGTGATAAGGGCCGAGAGTGGGGTCTTTACCTCACTTTAGGAATAACATAATTGAAGCTGTGTTCATATGGCTACTAATTCTACCTTTATCATTTATCTCCTTGACTGTTCTGAGAAATAGAGGCGTGAGCCAGAAATGTTTAATGAATTCGATGGGGATTCCGTCCGGGCCAGGCGCTCGTCCCGATTGCATATTTTTTTATGCGTTATGTAATTCTGTGATGGTTAAAGGAACATCAAGGCTGTCTTTAATTTGTGTATTTAATTGAGGAATGTTTAGATCCTTAATAAAAGTTTCAATTTGTTTTTGGTCTGGGTTGTTCGAAGATTCGTATAGGCTTCTATAATAATTGTAAAAAATGTCATTTATTTCTTGCGGTGACTGGGAACAGTTGCCGTTTGAATCTTGAATGGCTGTAATTAATGACTTTTCTTTATTGCGCTGAAGTTGGTTCGCAAGGAATTTTTCTGATTTATTACTGTAGTCAAAGTTAGTGTATCAACTGTTGTTGTAGAAAATCTGTTCTTTTGGATGTCTAATTGATGTTTTGCCTTCTGAAGTTGGTTTCTAAGCCTATCTGTCGGATTAATTGCATATTCTTCTGTGAAGTGTTTAATGTTTTCCTCAATTCCATTTAACAGTTTTTGTTCTCGTTTTTCTTTATACGAAGCGCATGGTATGATTCGACCTCTCAATACAGCTTTCCCGGTTTCCCACAACAGAGATGGGGATATGGTTGGGGAGTCGTTGAATTTCAAAAACTCATCCCATTCCTTCCTCACAAAAGAATCAAAATCCAGGTCCTTCAATAGGGACGTGTTGAAGCGCCATGTTGGTGGGGGTCCCACACTTGATTAAACTTTTAGATTGAGAGAAATTGGTGCATGGTCGCTGTTGATGATTGGATGTATTTTGGGCGTTATTCTTTGAGCTGGCAAATTGTTTGAAAAAAAAAAAAAAAAAATCTATTCTTGAGAAAGAGCGGTGAACCGACGAGAAAAATGTGTATTCTCTTTTTGTATGTTTTTTTTCAGCCTCCATATGTCAACAAGACCATGGATTCATGCTGGTGGCATGCGTGATTCATTTTTTTTTGTTTTTGTTTGTATAAGCAAAAGTGGAAAGAATGAAACAAAAGAGTACACTTTTGACAATTCATAACGACAACAGAGCAAAAGAAGTACTTATCTCGAAGAGCCAGGACGTGACGTTGGCATCACGAAACAGTTGGCCGTCGACACATAGCTTGTCGACAACTAGCCACGCTCGTTTGCCTTTGTCGCGGTGATTCTTGTGAGATTTTACGCCTAAAAAGGAGATTTTACGCCTCGTTAATTTCCTTGGGGAACTGCTTGTTGCACATAGTGTGCAACAAGCTTTCCACCACTGAACAGCGGAAAGCAGCGAGGTTGGGTGACAATAGAGATGTTTTGTTTGGGCTTGTTGCCGGCATCATGATGACGGAAAATCCCATAATTCATTATGACATGCATGCACAGTTATAAAGACGTTCAGCTTTTCTTATTGTGTGTTTGTTACAAGTAGTTTCTTGAATGCATGTGTTATTTATCATTTATGCTTGTTTCAGGCGGCACGGTGGTCGACTGGTTAGAACATCTGCCTCACAGTTCTGAGGACCCAGGTTCAAATCCGGCCTCGCCTGTGTGGAGTTTTCATTTTCTCCCCGTGCCTGGGTGGGTTTTCGCTGGGTACTCTGGTTTCCTCCCACACCCCCAAAACATACATGGTAGGTTAACTGAAAACTCTAAATTGCCCGTAGGTGTGAATGTGAGTGTGGATGGTTGTTTGTTTATTATGTGCCCTGCGAGTTCAGGGTGTACCCCGACTCTCGCTCGAAGATAGTTGGGATAGGCTTCAGCACGTCCGCGACCCTAGTGAGGATAAGCGGTTCGGAAAATGGAGGGATGCTTATTTCACATTTATGGTTGGTTTATGGCACTATGTCATTATCAAACCATGTGTGTAATAAAATGACCCAGTCAATTCAACTGGATATTCAGTAAAGTGCTAGAGAGCATTGGTTGTTAATAGTAAAGGATTCTTTACTCTGATGTGTAAAGACTCGCGTGCGCCGGCCGTAAGTGGTCATCATGTGACATGTTATGCATGAAACATGTTATTTTGGTCAAATAAGTCTTTCGGTCCGAGGCCGAAAATACACTTTTGGGCTGTTTTTGACTGAAACATTTTGGCGGCTGAAATTTTAGGTACATCACTGCTGACAGGCATATATTCTTCCTAATCCATGAAAAACTAGTTTATTAAAGTTTTAATGCGACTTTCTTCCTCCATGCATGCATCACACCGAACATTCCCTCATACACTAAGGCAAACTTCCAGTTACAGTTTGTGGCAGGGCAGATTTAGCACCCAGAAAATTTGCATGCGCTGTTCCCAGAATGCATTGTTGTCGTTAAAACTAGTGTATCACATTTTGACTACATTAAAATACATCTTTGTGTTATTTTGTACAGGTAGGGTTTAATAGTTAAAGTGGAGATAGTTTTAGTCATTTATAGTTAAAATGGTCTGGTTTCTAGTAGTGTGTTTACTGCTGCATTTGGTGGCAATCTGACACCCTTACGCAAAACGGTTAGAGTGATGTAGCCTATTAATACTACTTGCTGACCATTCATTCGGCAAATATTAGCTGGTCCATACGTGGGCTGTGTAATGTGTGCAGTGATGTTTTATTTTAAATAGGATCGATAAGAGAATCTCTTGAAAATTCAGCGAACACGTGGAATTGTTAACTTTGGAACCGGTTCGCACCGATTCTCGGTTTTTGATTCCCATCACTAATCCCAAGCAAGCAAATGCTGCCGTGGATGGTCATGGGAAATGGAGTCCCAACTGTTACTTTTATGATGTTGTTGGCCAGTTACCATTTCTGTCCAGTCCAATTAGAGCTGCATGAAGTCATTCCGTTGAATGGTTTGTGACAGTAGAAAGTGCCATGGCTCTGTGTCGAATGCCATTATTATGTCCTGATACAAGCTGATTGATTCTCTTGTCTTCTCCTGGGAGTTAAGCATCACACACTAAAACCTTGCTCCTGTTAAGCAAAGTTCGGTGCACTCTCATTGCTATTGCTTCCATAACTGGGTTCCTTTAGTTAGCTCTGTGTTCCTGGCTAACTTCAAAATGGCAGGCTTACATGGATCACACCCAGCAATGGAGGCACCAATGCCTTTCAATATCAGTTCTTCCAGATGCCGAACTCTGTATATGTCCATAGCAGTAGGGAGCAGTACGGTTTGACTTGTGGGATTTATCAGTCTCTTTTGCCTTTTGCTACGTGTAACGCCAGTTGCAGGTAGCACGGCGACACGTAGTTGATTCTGTGACTCCAGCTCATATCGAAAAATTACCTGTTGAACGTGACTTGGTCAACAAATTTGTGTATCTTATCGCAATTTGTCGCTGGAGCTCAGTGGTCTCAGGTTTTGGTCACATTTATCTCTCTGTGGGGCCACCTCTGGCGCCTACCCATTGAAAATCGATGGTCAATGAGAACATATAGGGACTGAAATAAAACTTTACTTCCCTTCCTAATTAAGCAAACAGTACCAATATTTTAATCAACATTTTTTTTTTTTATAGCTACCTGACAGGTGACCAGCTTCGTAGTGAGTCTTCAACAGAGGCGTATGTGCGCTGTCTGCGCCTGGGATGTCGCTGTGTTGAATGTCAGTATATTCTATACTTTGACTTTAGATATATTCTTACACATGAAATTTGCTTTCCCAATTGTATTTTTTAATGTTTTGCATGGTGTGGAATGCAGTGGATTGCTGGGAAGGACCTGGAGAACCAATCATCTATCATGGTTGGACCAGGACAACCAAAATCAAGTTTGAAGATGTGGTTAAAGCAATCAATCAGCATGCTTTTGTTACCTCGGAGTAAGTAGAACAAATATGTCTTCACAATTTAAGTGACAGAGGGATGAAATATTTTATAATGTAGTTATTTTATTTGGTGGTTTAGGAATTAATTCAATTGTGACCAGGAGAACCGCAAGCGTTTAGGGCCAAATGGAATTTAAAAAAGAGCAAACAAACAAAACAAAAAAACTAGGGATGCATGATATATTTTTTTTTTAGCCGATACCAATAACTTTCTGCTTCTCAAGACCGATACCAATACGATAACTTATAACTTAATATTTTTATTGATTTAGAGTTAACTGTACTTTATTCACACACAGTGCACAGGAAATAAATACTCACCTGTCCTAACCAAATATGACATCACTATTACAACAAATTTCCAAAACACATCTGTTTCTAGAATTGCATGTTTGTTTGTTTGTTTTAAAAGTTAGTTTTTAATAGATTATCAAATGTAAACTTCAGTAATAGTTAAGTGCATGATAAAACATGAATGTCAAATGGTGTTTGTCAGAGGTGGGAGGGGGGAGTATTTGCCAGTCTCAACTCATAACCTTCATGTCTCAAGCAAGTCCCAAGTCAATATAGCAAAGAATCAAGCAAGTCAAGTCGAGTCGCCACTAAATTTTAAGCAAGTCGAGTCAAGTTATTACTTGGTTTAAGCAAGTCACAAGTCAAGTCATACAATCTTGCTCCAGTTGCAACATATATTGGAGTGTTAATAAAATGGTTTTTCACATTTATTCCCCATACATCATAACACTAAAAAAAAGTATTCACACCTTATAAATGTTAAATGAACAACAAATGAGATTATGATTGGAATTTATTGCTCTGAATTGTTTTAATGTTGTATTTAAAAGTCAGTTTCACTCAACTTTATGTCTGAGCAAACTATGCTGTGTACTCTGTGGTGACAGCCTTGTAACTCCTACAGTTCTCAAGAGAACACCAAATAACAAAAGCCAAGACTGTTTTCTGTTGGTCAATATAATTAGAAGTGTACCTAATGGGCTATGGAGAATGAAAGAGATTAATAATTAAGGGAATAATAGTACATGACATAAAAACGTATTGTTCTCAGCTTGGGGGGATCGTCGCTTGTAAATGGTTAGCGATTGTAATGCACGTCAGACTGATTTAGTCGTTAGCGCGATACTAACTTTACTGCATAGTTTCTCTTTGCAATGCTAATTTCTTTAGTCAGCAGGTTTTGAGCTCGATTATACAGAGCCCTGTCCCCGCTCTGATATGCACCCTCTTTAGCCTGACAAAGTTGCTTAAGTTTGGCAGTGAACCACGGTTTGTTGTTATTGAATGTGCGAAATGACTTTGTTGGCACGCACACCTCTTCACAGAAACTGATACAGGATGTGACAGTGTCCGTATATCCATCCAGGCTGCCAGCTGAAGTTTCAAAGACACTCCAGTCTGTGCAGTCTAGACAGCTGTGAGGTTCTATCTTTGTGTCACTGGTCCACTTTTTCACAGTTTTCACCGTAGGCTTCGTGCATTTAAGTTGTTGCTTGTATGATCGTATTAAGTGAATTAAGCAGTGATCAGACGAGCCCAGGGCTGCACGAGGTTTGGCACGATATGCATTATTTAGCGTAGTTTAGCTGTGGTCTAAAATTTTATTTTCCCTTGGAGGACAGTCAATGTGCTACTTGTATTTAGGGAGTTTGTGGGTAAAACGTATTACTACGTCTTTGGCAGTAACTACATGGATTTGTGAAAATGCATTAATAACTATTTGGCACTAAATGAGTTAATTAATGGCTTATGTTTTCGATACTATAAATGCCAAGTTTAATCTGAAATCTATTTATATTCTTGTTTGTTTTCATTTGTATTTGAATTTGCCTCACTAGAAATGTTTGTAGACAAGAAAATGCAGTTTCCTGCTATATGGACAATGTGGATTTCAGAAAAATATTGTTGATTATCTGAAAGAGGAAACAATTGGTCATTCATTAAATGTAATGTCTAATTTTTCGTGTATGAATAATTACACTTCAACAATCAAAATATATTTTATCTGAATACAGTGAACTTGATTATTTGATAGGAATGTGAGTAGAGTACTCAGTTACTAATTGCAGCACTACTGGATTCAAATTCTCATTTGTGACAGGTTTGTTTAATTTCACTGTTGGCGACTGGTTAACACATCTGCCTCACAGTTCTGAGGACCCGGGTTCTAATCCGGCCTTGCCTGTGTGGAGTTTGCATTTTCTCCCCGTGCCTGTGTGGGTTTTCTCCGGGTACTCCGGTATCCTCCCACATCCCAAAAACATGCATGGTAGGTTAATTGAGGACTCTAAATTGGCCGTAGGTATGAATGTGAGTGCGAATGGTTGTTTGTTTGATTCCTTCGATTCGCTGGCGACCAGTTCAGGGTGTACCCCGCCTCTCGCTCAAAGATAGTTGGCATAGGCTCCAGCACGCCCGCAACCCTAGTGAGGAGGAGTGGTACGGAAAATGAATGAATAAATATTGTATATATTAAATTAAGAATATGCAAATATAATATTAAATATGTTGTTAAAATGACTCAAAAGGACTCGAAACTCAAAGTGTAGGACTTGCGAGTTGACTCAAGGTTTGCCTGTCTCGACTTGGGACTTGACTCAGGACTTGAGGGCAAAGACTTGAGACCTACTTGTGACTTGCAAAGCAACAACTTGGTTCCACCTCTGCTAAAATATATTCTACTGAAAATGAGTGAAGACTTATATCAGATGTTATTTCTCATTTGCACAAATGGAGGAACAAAACTAGTTGTGTATCATGAAACTGTTATTGGATGGTGTCAGTAGAACAATATTATTCCCTTCAATATAATCATATACTGTAACATCACAGATACAACAATGCTACTACTTTAATCTTTTTTCACAGGACATTTCCACATTGTCTTATTTTAACAATGACACTCTCAGGTTCCCGGTTATCCTGTCCATAGAAGAGCATTGCCCATTGGAGCAGCAACGGCAAATGGCCCGCATCTTCAGAGAAGTGTTTGGAGACAAACTGCTTCTTGAGCCAGTAGAGCACATGGCTGAGCAGCTACCATCACCCACACACCTGAAGGGCAAAATCATCCTTAAAGTATTGTGTGTGTGTGTGTGTGTGTGTTAGAAAGGGAGTGTGTGAGGTTTTATAAGAAATGTTTTTCGACGATACGACTATTTGTCCATGTGCAGCACAAGAAGCTCAGTGTTGATGGGGGAGACACCAGCAAAGACTTCAAGGTGTGGCAGAAACAGGGTGACTTGGAGATGTGGGACCCTGTCAACCAGGTACTTTGAGTTGTATCAAGTTGATCTAAAATGCACACTACAAAAAATATTTGAGTGCTGGCATACAAGGAGAGATCTCACAGTTAAAGGGATGCACAAACAGTGCTGCGCCTTTTGAGCTGCACCGTGGGGCCCTCAACAGTAGTCGGTAACCAGACAGACGTCTGTCCAACAACAAGTCGTTTAGCATTTGGAGTCATACTTTGAATAAGAATTTCAATATGTAGTTCTATGTCATACATGGAAGAATGGGGTATTGAGAAAAATGTTTGCTTGCCTGCATCATATCATCATCATCATCTTGCAGGATATGCTGCCATCACACTTGTTCACAGTTTGATGTTACATTTGGGCCAAATTTCAATTTTACAAGCTTGAATGAGTTTGACCTTTGACGTACCACAATGTACAGTACCAGTGCAAACTGTCACAATCAGTACAATCAGAATGTGAGCATTAGGTTTTGGACACAATTTTTGCACCCCTTTTTTCAGCGGTGGAACAAGCACTACTGTGTGATCTCTGATGTCAAGCTGTACTACGCAGAGGAGTACGAGGAGGACAAGGAAGACCTCAGGAAGGTAAAGGAACGATTAAGGTTTATTTGGAAAACACTTACTTTTGAATGTGAAATTCAAGAACCATAAATGATCGAATCTGCAGTCAGTTCCCAAGTCAATCTATCAAGAATTCATATCTATTATGTTTAGAAAAGAATAAGCAAAAGAAAATGAATAGATGGCTTGCTATTCTTAGTCTTTTTTCACTGACGACCAATTACACTCGGCGAAAGCAGACACGAGCAGGGAAAGACACCAGCTGAGGTGCTAAGATGCTAACACAGTAGAAGATGTGACTTTCTAACCAGGCGAAGACCTAACAACATTGTGGCTTTATCATCACTCATCTTGGTTAACATTCACCCACTTGACCAGAATAAAAACATGATGCAACTCTGAATGGGCGGCTCAAAACTGCTGTGGACATTACTATATGAATGATTGTCCTGGCAGGATACAGTTTAAACACATAAAACGGCTGATACTGCTGCTGTTTTACCAGTATATTGTACAGTATCTCTGTATCAACCATTGAAAATAGTACGCTTGATTGCTGTGTATACTTACTCAGCCTGATTCTGGACAGGGTCTGCTTTCAACATGTTTGCCCTTATTAAAATTGATTGTCTCAGTCAAGTGTTGATTGTCAGTTGGTTTAAGCTCTATTTTGCTTTCCTCCATATTTATTAATACTGAAACCTTTCAAATATCACATGATCTTTTGTTATTTGTTTACATCCTTTTGCATTAGAAAATACAAGGAGTGGAAGAGCCTCAAGGACGGCACGGTGAACGACTGGTTAGCACATCTGCCTCACAGTTCTGAGGTCCGGGGTTCAAATCCCCGCCTGTGTGGAGTTTGCATGTTCTCCCCTGTGCCCACGTGGGTTTTCTCCGGGCACTCCGGTTTCCTCCCACATCCCAAAAACATGCATGGTAGGTTGATTGAAGACTCTAAATTGCCCATAGGTGCGAATGTGAGGGGGAGTTTTTTTAGTTAGTTTGTTTTTCATGATTATGGTGTCCTCATTTTTCCCTCAGAATTGAGCAATTCCACATTTCCTCTCTACTTGGGCTAAAAAAAATTGTGACTAAAACATTCTTTCTTGCTTCTTTTTTGTAGTGTTTCTTAAAGCCAGAAGGGTAGTATTTTGAATAAAAATAGTTTTGTGGAACATCCATGATTTGCCTTTTTTTTTTTTTTTTTTTTTTTAATTTAAATATTTATCCTCGGAGCCGTGATTCCATAATTTTTGCCAGGGGTTGTATTACTTTGTCTGAGATTTGAAAAGGTTAGACTCAGTTATTCACTTTTGAACATATAAAAGAACACTGACTTTTGAACAGGTTTATCTTTATAATTTTGGACTTTTTTATGGAACATTCACTGATCTGGTTTGTCGTGTGAAGTAATATTGTCTAAATTGGGCATTTTGTCATTGTCGATGGTATGGTGGTTTTCCACATACTGTACACACAATGCAAGAGATTATTTAAACAAAAAATGTATTTACATTTTATTATGTTTTGTTATCAGTTTATTATTTGTGTGAAGAACAGAAAGAAGAAGTGTAACTACTTCAATTACATTTTCAACAGGGTACTTGTAATTGTAACCAACCACATTTCCAAAGTAATGGCCCTAACACTGCTCATTAGCTTGTTAGCAATTCTGCGAAAGGAAATGCTTTAAAAGTGCATAAAATGTGGTGTAACTTTTGAACTACTACTGACTGTGATTTTGATTGTTTTCTCTCTGAGATTAAATTAATAACAGAGCAAGTGTTTTTGTGTTTTCCAGGACCAGGATTTGCATTGTTCTGAAACATGGTTTCATGGTGCCATTAAAGAGGGTCGGCTGATGGCGGAGCGACTGATTCATGATTACTGTACCGAGACAAGAGGAAGAGATGGCACTTTTTTGGTCCGACAGAGTGATAGTGTTCCTACGGATATCACCCTCTCCTTCTGGTAGAGTTCACTTAATGCACACTCCATATCATCGGATTCACTTAATGCATACCCCATAATGTGGGGAATATTGTTTTGTGATGAAATTCAACCTTTATGAACGGCTGCACTCTTCCATGAGCACCTTCTTGTTTGCAGCGGTGATGGATAGGCTGACAGATGAGGTTAGACTGAAATACTCGTGGACCATGATGTTCGCAGATGACATTGTGATCTGCGGTGAGAGCAGGGAGCAAGTGGAGTTGGAGGCATGCACTGGAGAGGAGAGGACTGAAGATTAGCTGAAGTAAGACAGAATATACTGTATGTACATTTATCCAGGTTGGATAAAATTGGAAATGAGCTCATCAGAGGGACGGCCAAGGTTAGATGTTTTGGAGACAAAGTGAGAGCGAGCAGACTTCGATGGTTTGTTAGTCAAATTGGACTACTTTTGTTTGTCAAAGCAAGCAAGTTACCTTTGTGTTTAAAGCAAAACAACACATTCATGGACTTCAGCTTTTGGAAAAGTGATGGACATTATTTCCTATTTTCTGACATGTTTGGAATCAAAACTAACCGAGTCATTCCCAGCAAGTGCCCGGTCTGCCCAATTTAAAACCCAATAGCCCACCAAAACCTGAAATAAAAAAACTCTGATCAACATGTCTAAATCTGAATCAGAATGATCTTTACTTGCCAAGTATGTCTAAAAAAAAACAAAAAAAAAACACACACACAAGGAATTTTTCTCCAGTAGTTGGAGCTGCTCGAATACGACAGATACTTTTGAGACATAAAAACACAGTACAGAGAGTCACTGAACAATGAAAGGTTACCAGTAATGTGGTAATGCCAATACATTTTTTTGACAATTGTGCAAAGGATGCAGTCTTCTAGCAATTTAGAGCAGTTTAAAATAACTAATAGAGCAATATTCTGGTACAGTGACCTTTGTGCAAATGGCACAGAGACTTTAAGAAATGTAGGCAGTTTAAAGTAACTAGTAGTGCAATAATCTGGAACAAGTGTCAATTGTGCAAATGGTGCACATACTTCTCAAGCACATGAGTGGCCAGTATTGGTCAACAACAGATATGCAAGTAGTGCAGAGTGGCGAGACTACTACAGAGACTCCACGAATAATCTATTATCGGCTTGACAGAGATGTGACAACAATCTCAAGACAAAATTGGCAGCATGTTACAATGGCATTGTAAGTTAGCTGTTTAAGAAGTTAATGGCAAGATAGAAGAAGCTTTTGGAATGTCTGCTAGTTTTAGTTTGCATTGTTCGATAGCGCCTAGCTGGAAGAGGTGGTGACCAGGATGTGGAGGGTCCAAGAGGATTTTGCATGTTGTCTTCGGCTTGGATCCATAATTTTCCAAACAATGTTCCATAAATATTCGCAAAACAGTAAGGGCTTTATTACTGTCAAATAGCTAGCTAGCAAGCAAGCAAGCTAATATACTGTAGGTAACAATATCAGTCTTTCGTCACGTTTCCGATTTGACTTAATGACAAAGTAGTGTATCAAAATGCTAACTTTTGATTTGGAAGGTCTGGACTGGACTGGACAGGAGTGGACCACCGTGTCCCACAAACCTTGCCGGTCAACTTTTCACAATCATCGACTCACTCCACATTATCCCTCTTAACGTTAACATTGTCATGGTTAGGTTATTTGAAGGCGAGGAAGGCAAGGCATAAACGTGGAGGACCCAAGTGCAGGGAAGCAGGGAGGGAGTGTCAAAAAAATATATTTAATTTCCAAAAAAAGGCAAACAAGGAACATGGATAAAGCAAACTAAACAAAGTCCCACAACAGATAACCAAAGTAACAAAGAAACACTTGAATAACCCTAAAACTGGAACCAAAACATGACTGGTGAGTAAGACGTGGCACAGACAGAGACAATGACACCTAACAATGACAACGAACTAAATACAAACAGATTGACGAGACAAGGAGGAACACCTGGACAAGACACGAGTGGCTGGAGGGAGCTGATTGGTCGACACAAGGTAGAAGGTTGACGAGAACAGGTGGACACAATAACTAAATGAGCGCATGACATGAAAAACATGGAACACAGGAAAACATGAAACAAAACTAAACACAGCCCAAATCAAAACACAGACCATGACAAACATGACCAATGAATTTGTCATACATTGTCTACATTAACATTTAAAAGAGTTACTCAACTTTTTATCCATTTGGACTAACAGTTTTAATGGCTGTAAAATTGTGTTTGTGTGTATGAGTGTGGGGTAGCAGGGGAAATAGTCAGTGCTACCTTGTTTTCTTGCTCTGTTACAGTGCCTCTGATTCTAATGAAATTGGTGTCAGTTTTCTGTCTGATAAACTTGATTCTCACTCGTAGTTGAGCAGCTCACACAGGCACGTGGAGACTCGCCACAGCCCCTCCCCGCTCACCTGCACTCTCTCCCTATTCAAACACGTTTACCTTTATTAATTCCTTAATACATCAGGGCAAAAGGGCAGCCCCCCTCCCCCCACCCATTGATATCACTCAACACGTGCCTTGAATGAATTGTAAATAATAGTCATTTGGCGTAGAGATCAACGGACTGGAAGAGGTGGGGCGGGATATGTCTTTAAAACTGGAAGTGTGTGGCATCACCACCATTGAAGGTTTGCTAAAATACATTGTTGAAAAACACTGACTAATCCTTTATTTTTTTCTTTTACTTTATACAATTCTTTTATACTGTAGCAAGTAGCGATTCTATAGTTTGTTATATGAGTTGTTATTGTTGTATAACAATAATTCCCTGTCATTGGCTGGCAACCAGTTCAGGGTGTACCCGCCTCTCGCCCAGAGTCAGCTGGGATAGGCTCCAGTACGCCCGCGACCCTAGTGAGGCTGAGCAGTATGGATGGTGAAAAAATGAATGAATATTTACGACCACGCCATGATTAGTGCCCCTGTGCCATCTTTCAGCCACGAGTATGTTTTGTTGACGTCACCACTTTTTCAATTTGTTGGCGTCACATGCTATGCACGGGCTTGTCTTTCCCTGACAGCCCATCTGGCTCCTTGACTGGGCTTCTGTTGCCTGAGGCATTCACTTAGTAGGTCATCCCTGGAGGCCATCTTCTTGATGTCTGCTTGCAACCATGTTATTTTCTCCTGGATCTCCTTTTTCATCCAAATTCATCCAAAACTCAGCTGTGTACCTGCTCACAAACACCTGTTCCGGAGACTGTATTACACCAGTCCATTTTGACCTTAACTGGCCCCCTCTCAAATACAGAAGCAACTTCAGACACTCCTCGCCTACAGTTTAAGACTCTTCAGCTTCAGTAACTGTAAACGCATGCTTGATTGGGTCAAGATCACTTGGCCACTGAAGAATATTCTATTTCATTACCTTCAAAATAAAAAAAATTGTCACGATTGTTTTTTTTCGAAGGCAAGGCAAAAACGTGGAGGACCCAAGTGTAGGGAAGCAAGGTAGAAGTCCCAAAAATGATATTTAATTCCAAATCAAAAGGTAAACAAGGCTCATGGAAAAAGCAAAGTCCCAAAATTGATAATCAAAGAAACACTTTGAACAAACCTAAAACTGGAACAAGACACGACTACTGAAACTACAGGTGACTTTGACATGTGACACAGACAGACTACAATGACAACTGAACCAAAACCAAAACACAGACCATGACAAAACTGTGGTTATGTTTACAATTACAGTATATCGACTGATACTCTGCAAGTAATTCCTCGATGTTTTCTGTCAAATGAAGGAAGTCAACACTTAAGTCTTTAAAAACCTCAAGCCTTCATTTTCATTGTTTTATGTCAAATTCATTGTGGTGGTGGATGAAGGTAAAATAAAAATGTATAAAATCTCTCTCTTTTTCTCTGTCTGTCTCGCAATATATTGTTAAAAAGTTTAATCTATTGTCTTCATTATTTATTTAGGCGCAGTGGGAGAGTCCAGCACTGCCGTATTCGTTCTTTTTCAGAGGGACAAAACATATACTACTACCTTACAGCAAACCTACAATTTCCCAGCGTGTATGCCCTGATACAGCACTATAAAGAGAACCTGCTACACTGTCAAGACTTTGAGTTGCGGCTCACTGATGCTGTACCACATCCTAACCCACATGTACAACAAGGGTTTGTCAAAATCAAGTAATATTTCAGTAAAACCAAATATTAATCCTGAAATACCTTTGCCTACTTCCATCTGTCATTTTAAAGATACTGCCCAGTCTTAGCTATGTAATAACTAATGATCTGAGACCCCTCCACTGGAGTAATTTTAATATACAGGGGATATAAAAAGCTTGCACACCACTGTTCCAATCCCAGGTTTTTCCTCATCTAAAAAATGAGACAAAGATAAATAATTATCTTTGTCTCATGTCACCACCATGCTTCACTGTAGTTATTGTGTTCTTTTAGTGATGAGCAGTGTTGTGTTGGCGTCAAACATACCTTTTAGAATTGTGGCCGAAAAGTTTAACCTTGGTTTCCGAATTTTGCAGAAACACACTTGAAATCTCCCAAATACCTGTGGAAATGTGATCTGGTGTGATGAAACCAAGGTTGTACTTTTTAGCTATAATTCCAATTCTAAAAGATGCGTATATTTGGTGCAGACACAATTGCTCATCACCAAAACAACACCATACCTGCAATGAAGCATGGTGGTGGCAGCAGCATCACGTGTTGGGCTGTTTTTGGTGGATGGAATTGTAAGCAGTTCCAAATAGCATGCAATGTTTGCGCAAAACCCTCTGACTTCTGCGAGAAAGCAAAAGAAAAAAATACATAAATAAATTAAAAATAATAATAATTTTTAAAAAATGAACAGCCTACTAGAACATCAGAAATGTATTTTTAAAGGTGACAGGTGTGTGTAATTTGAGTTTGAACGTGATTAGTTAACTGTGATTAGTTGATTTGATTTTACTTCCCCCTCTCGAAAAGATTTTTTTCAATGAAGTTGTAAGGTTATAGGTCACAAATATTGGAAAAGGTTTTGAAATTATTTGTCTTGATCTATTTTTCATATGCCAAATGCAGGGGTGTGCAGACTTTTTATATCCACTGTGGTCATGGGCAATTACAATCTTCATCACATTCTGCCCCCTGACCTCCTGTGCAGATGTTGAATGTTGCTCAGTTTGAAAATGCAATTACAGTATATTTTTACATCTGCTAAGTCATCAATTTGGAATAGTTTGCTTTTGTAAATTGAAAAGAGAAAAGATTACTGGTAGGTTTTTCCACAGGTATTCCTTAGTCAGTTATTACCTTGAATATTTATTCGGCCTACTACACACAATACTGTATATTATTTATTTTTAAGAAAAATAAGAATACAAATTTGTATAATTACTTAAAATGTATTTTATTTTTAGGGTGAATTTTGTAATGTGTTTTGTATTAGGTGGTTCTACCGAAACTTGAGCAGAGGTGAGGCTGAAGATTATTTGCTTCGAATTCCCAGAGATGGAGCATTCCTCATCCGGCAGAGGGAGGGAGAACCAGACTCTTTTGCTATCACGTTCAGGTTGAGCAGCATGCCAATACGTAATTTGCCAACTTAATTGTAATTTGTACTGAAATACATTTCTCCGTATCTTAGAGGCGACGGTAAAGTGAAACACTGTCGGATCCAGAAGGAAGGCAATGTTTACCTGCTCGGTACAACAACTGAGTTTGAGAGCCTAGTGGAGATGGTAAACTACTTTAAGAAGAAGCCACTATATCGCAAGACCAAGCTACGATACCCAGTCACGCCCGACCTAGTGGATCGCTTCAGCACAGTGAGTTACACAAAATAAAAAATGGGTAAAAAGGAGACTGTTTATGTTTCTTTTTTTTAAATTTTATTTATTTTCTTTTTTTTTTACAAATGTATATTTTTATTATTTTATTTTTTTTTTAACTTTTGTATGTTTATGGACATACTTTGATGGTCATGTGAGCAGTAATACCAGTTTTGAGTTTGATTGTTTTAGTAACCTCAGACTTAGTTACACAAATTAGTCAAAAATATGAGAAACAGCTCTAAGAATTATACAGTACAGTTCTATACCAGTACACTAAAACAATTAACATATTGTTCAATTGATACTTCTCTGACAGATTCAATAAAAACTGAACATTATTATCTTGGTAAAGGAAAAATATGTCATACAGCTCTTGTGTTAGATGTACTGTGTAAGTGGTCACAATCAGTGGCGGCTGGTGGAGTTTTCCCCAGGGAGGATGCTCTATCTATTGATCTATCTCTCTATCTCTCCATCCATCCATCCAATAGCATTGTTCCCCCATTATGTTGCAATGTAGCCCTACAATGATGAATTACATTGTAAAGACTTAACACTACACATTTAGAATCTGAATCAACTTTATTGGCCAAGTATGTTTCAAGACACATAAGTTCTATCTCGCCTCTGTAGCTATCCTCTGAAGATCACCTGGGCCCAGTGTGGGACTTTTCCTGGCTTGGGGAGATACCCCGCCACTGTGTTCACGTTCTCTCAAAAGGTGCGAGACTTCACTGAGTTACTGAAGGTCTCTGCCGCCATTTTTCAAATTTTGCACGTAGCGCTACTCGGCTCCACAACGCTGACAGAGGCGGGGGGAGACTGGAGAAGACGTTGACTAACACAAACAGCGAATGGAATTTCTTTTTAAACCCATTAACCGGGCGCTGGAATGCGATGTCCCCCCTTGGGCAAAATCTCTTGGATTGGACTAGGACCCAATGTGCATTTCAAACTTTTAACAACAGTTTACCGAAAGACATCTCAGCGTCCCTAGACTGGAAATTATGTCGTAGAACAAGACAGCAGCAATACACAAAACCTTTTTTCTCTTAATTAACTGTATACAATTTATCCTGCTCAATTCAAACAACATATACATATAATTTATAATATTTTCATTATAATATTGAATTATAATTTTAATTAACTTTTTTTCTTATTTAATGTGATGACTCAGCTGATCGGTAGGGCCGCGCCCCTAGCGACCTTATTGACCAGCTACCACTGGTCAAACTGTTGTGGCTGGGTGGTGTAAAGGGATATTTTGCATCATCACTCATGTCTTAAAGTTGAACAGACCCCAATAATTTATTTTTTAAATTTGACACATCACAGAAAAGACTCTGGTTAACAAGCGGCGCACATTGCACACACTCTCACAGAAGCAGCTTCTGAGCAGGGATAATGACCAAAAGCTGCGCCGCCGAGACAATTTTCTCTTATTTGAAATTCAGCGGGACAACACATTCCTGATTTCCAGATGTTTTTCTGCTGAGAGGACTGTAATCAGGTCAATTGAATCTCTCAAGCTTATCTACGTCACTAGCGAAGATCTCCGCCTTCCCTTTCCCCTCCTGAGCCAGCGCTATCAACATAACAAATATGTGTGCTCTCACAAGTGGGTCTTCTACACAGAGGCAACCATTCACAGGAAAGGGAGCAGTCTTCGGTCAAACAGTAGTAGCTGTTCGAGGGGCCTGTTTTGAACACTCCTATGACAAAACCAATGTGTTTTTTTAAAATGAAATTGACATTTTATGGAGGTCTAAAAAAATACGGGACCTGAAAGTATTCATGTAAAACACAGTATTTGATGCTTTAGATACTATTTATATGGCTTGAGCCGAAAACCCATAAATGTATTTTCAACGTGAGGGAAAGCTTCTGTGCATTTGATTGGGTGAATGTTGCAACATAGCCATGGCGTGCACCGGTGATTGAAATTTTGAATCGCGGCAAAACAAGTGGCCGACCGATCGTCTCGCTCATGAGAACAGTTGCCATACCGCGCATACTGCGCGACAATTCAGTTGGGTTTGGCTCAGTATGCAGCAACCATAACAGTGTTGTGGTAGACCTCTAACTGATGTCGGGCTGGCAAGGAGCGGCTCCCGTCGGGTCAGCTGCTGCCTCGCAACACAACACGCGTGGGGCCAGACGGCAAATAAAGTGTTGCCCAAATAGCACTAAACACATTACGCTTCGTCACTGATGGTGTAGTGGTACACTCGCCTGACTTTGATGCAGGCAGCATGGGTTCAGTTCCCACTCAGTGACGGTGTGAATGTGAGTGTGAATGGTTGTCCGTGTCTATATGTGCCCTACGACTGACTGGTGACCAGTTCAGGGTGTAGTCCGCCTTTCGCCCGAAGTCAGCTGGGATAGGCTCCAGCGCCCCCCGACCCTAACCAGGATAAGCGGTGTTGACAATGGATGGATGGATGGATGGACGGTCCAAAAGTATCGTAACATTGAGGCCAATTTTTATTTTGTTGTGGACTGAAAATATTTGGGTTTCTCATAAAAAGAGGAGCGGCTTGGTGGGCGACTGGTTAGCACATCTGCCTCATGGTTCTGAGGACCGGGGTTCAATCCCTGGCCCCGCCTGTGTGGAGATTGCATCTTCTCCCCGTGCCTGCGTGGGTTTTCTCTGGGTACTCCGGTTTCCTCCCACATCCCAAAAACATGTAGGGTAGGTTAATTTATCCGATATAGCCGATTGCCAGTTACATTGAAGCACTTTTCTTGAGGCAATATGCACCCATATTAATGTACAGTACAAAATAATTCTTTTGGAGGGGTTTTTTTGTGGCCTAAAACGCCCAGAACAGTACAAAGGTATTGTAAATAAATGTGAAAAAAGGTTGAAAATGTTCACATTTTATCCAAACTTACCACGCCGGTGTGCTTGGCCATGGTGACATTGTTGACATACAGTCCTCATCATCGGCGAGTCGCTTTCATGAGCCGCAAGGAATTCGTGTGCTTCCTAGTTCCAAATCCGTTGCCAAAGGCGAACGACTTGACCCAAAAAACTGTTACTGTACCAAAAATAGCATGTTCCAGACTCAATAGACTTGTGTTTGTATTCCTCAGAGTAAACACTGCTGACATACCGCTCTCTTTCTCTGCGCTGCAAGCCTATGTACAATAAAACAATAGATATCTCCAACATGACATGGATACCATGTCAATCCCCAAAATTCAACATGGCCACCACGTCTGCAAGGGAGGCACGTCTTTTGGACTTGGTGCATTTTTGGGGGGGATATCTGTGACCCATAAATATTTCAGTCTCCTTCTCTGCCTGCATTGCGCCACAGTGCCAATAAATACCAGAGGCCAATTCTGGAAATAACAGAATTTGTCAACGGCAGTTTAAGTAAAATGGAAACTATTTTTGGACACGTTGTTCAGTCCCGATGGTCCGTTTTATCTGATATCCCTGATTTCGGCGTTTGTTTTATCGAGGTTCCACTGTATTGCCAAAAGTATTCTCTCACCTGCCTTGATTCACATATGATTTTAAGTGATATCCCATTCTAAATCCATATGATTTAAGATGATGTTGGTCTACCCTTTGCACCTGTCACAGCTTCAACTCATGTGGGAAGGCTTTCAACAAGGTTCAGGAGTGATTGTATGGGAATTTTTGCCCATTCTTCCTGGAGCATATTTGTGAGGTCAGACACTGGCCTGGCTCACAGTCCACTCGAAATCAACCCAAAGGTCTTCTATCGGGTTGAGGGCAGGACTCTGTGCAGGCCAGTAAAGTTTATCCAAACTGAATTCTCTCATCAGAAACAGAATCAGCTTCATAGGCAAGTATGCTGCAAAACACACGAGAAATTTGCCCTGTCATGTCCATGTCTATATGGACCTTGCTCTGTGCACTGGTGCACAGACATGTTGGAACAGGAAGGGGTACTACCAAACTGTTTGACTGTCTAAAACCTCTAGGTATGCAGAAGAGTTCCTTTTACTGGAGCTCAGGAACTAATATTTTGGACATTTCCAACGTTGTGGAAATTGTTTGGAGGTGGCCCCTTTGTGTTCCAACATGACTGTGCATTAGTGCACAAATAAAGATTCACCCAAGAAACAGATGAGAGAGTTTGATGTGGAGGAACTTTACTGGCCTGCGCAATCGTGACCTCAACCCTATACAACACTTTTGGATGAAATAGAGCAGAGACTGAGAGCCAGGCCTTCTTGTCCAACATCAGTGTGGAACCTCACAAATATGCTTCTGGAAAGATGGTCATAAATTCCCATAAACTTGTGGAAACCTTTCCCAGAAGAGTTTAAGCTGTTATAACTGCAGAGGGTTGGACCGATGTCGTATTAAACCCTATGGATTAAGAATGGGATATCACTTAAATTCATATGTGAGTCAAGGCAGGTGAGCAAATACTTTTGGCAATACAAATAGTGCAGTGATGTGCGGTCAGGTTCGTGATTGGTGAGGCACTGACTACGTCACGTGACGTCTGGAGCTCTAAGAAGCTCAACTCAACACTGCCAACATGCTGGTTGTGGCACCGTGCATACCAGACTCCACTGTGCACTTATAGTGGCTTTTCTGGTCGATAAGAAAGACTAAATGTCACACACTTTCATTAAATATATTAAACGGTCTGTAAAACGTCAGTAAGTGCAGTACATGTGTGATAAAACGTATATTATTGGCGATGTAATGAGGAAACACCAATGTCTCTTGTGTGAAGCCACGGACCAATCACAGCCAGCCTGAATGGATGTGTGCGTGGTCTCTTGAAGCATCATGGGAGCGGTGACTCAACGTGAATCGTAGCTGCGCTTCCTAAGCATTTGAACAGGAAATATGAAAATTCAGCTCTTTTAATGATGAAATCATTGAAATTATTGGATTGAAAAAGGAAATCATTGTAAAGCATGGACCATAGAACTCAAATAGAACAATTTAATGTAATCATAAGGTGTTTTTACTATTCACATGCAGTAGAAAGGAAAGACCAACAGGGGCCAGTGAGGCTCTGCCTCACTTGCCTATCTTGACCGCACGTCACTGGTATAGTGTATGTTTGGCACAAGCACAACAGTGCTTATCACTAAAAGAACACAATACCTACAACGAGTGAAGTATGGTGGCAGTAGTATGATGCTTTGGGGCTTTTTTTCTTCAGCTGGATCTGTGGCCTTAGACAATTTGGTGTATGAACCATTCCAAACCGTAGTCAGTGTTAACACAAAACCTTCAGGCTTCTGCTACGAAGCAAAAACAATGTCAGGAAAAGTCTACTAGAACGTCTTAAATTGATTTGGGGATTTTTAGAGGCACTTTAAATGGTGGTACCTGTGGTTGGTAACTCCTCTGCAAAGGATGGTACCTTACAGTTGATTCTATTTGACAGGATAAAGACACTGCCTCGCTGTACGAAATGAAGACATATGTGGAACCCAATGAAATTGAGTCATCACTGGTGTGTACACTATACACAGTTATACTTCTGTTGTGTGTGCGTGTTATTCTTAGTGGTCTGTATGCGATTTATTTTTATTTTTCATTTTTTATTTGTCTACCTTAGCCAAAGAATACTGTTAGGGCTGTGTATAGCTACCAGGCGACGAGGCCCGATGAACTCACCTTCAGCAAAGGCGCTTTGATACATAATGTATCCAAGGACAATGATGGGTGGTGAGTCCATTTGCCCATTGTTGGTTGATAAGACCGAGCACAATAAAATATACAGGAAGAAAATGTTCATATTTCTCTTCATGTTCTAGGTGGAAAGGAGACCATGGTGGAAATGTTCAGCTCTTTTTCCCATCCAATTATGTTGAAGAAGTGTCCAACAACACCAAACTTGATTTTGGAAAACAGGTGAAAGAAAGGCATTTAAGGTCATAATTTAGTTGTTGGTTTGATGGTATAAAGACTAAAATATCATGTGTGTTTGTGAGCTAATTAAAACAGGATATAGCAGACAATCCCTTGGGTGAACTCTGTAAAGGTGTGGTGGATATCTCTAAGTGCAACATAAAGAACTGTGAGTACAATTTATTTTCCATTCTAACACCATTTCAATTTAATCTAAATTAATTTGAAAACGATGAGGGAGTCTAACAAATTAAACTATAGCTGGAAGTCAAATCGGTCTTATGATAATTTGTAGAAATAAATTTTTAATACTAGGACAGTAAGGTAAAATGAACTACAAACCCCAATTCCAATTAAGTTGGGACATTGTGTAAAATGTAAATAAAAACAGAATACAATGATTTGCCAATCCTTTACAAACCTACTGTATATTTAATTGAATACACTGCAAAGACAAGATATTGAATGTTCAAACTTATGGTCGTCGTTGTTGTAGTTGTTTTTTAAATTTTTTAAACAAATATTCTTTCATTTTGAATTTGATGCCTGCAACATGTTCCGAAAACGCTGTGACAGCGGCAACAAAGTTGAGGAACGCTAAAAAAAACTCTTTGGAACATTCCATAATGAACAGCTTAACTGGAGACAGGTGAGTGTCATTATTGGGTGCATTATGAGCATCCCTAAAAGGGTCAGTTGTTAACAAGCAAGGATGGGGCGAGGTTCACCACTTTGTGAACAATTACGTGCGAAAATAGTCCAAAAGTTTAAGAATGTTTCTGAAAGTACAATTGCAAGGAATTTTGGGATTTCATCATCTACGGTCCACAATATTATCAAAAGAGTTAGAGAATCTGGAGAAATCTCTGCATGTAAGCGGCACTGCATTAGAAACTGACATCATTGTGTAAAGGATGTTGCCCTGTGGGCTCAGGAACACTTGAGAAAATAATAATAATTCATTATTACATCAACAAATGCAATTTAAAACACCACCTTGCAAAGACAAAGCCATACTGTATATTAACAACAGCCAGAAAGGCCGCCGGCTTCTCTGGGTCTGAGCTCATCTGAGATGGACTTACCCAAAGTGCAAAAGTGTGCTGTTGCCTGACGAGTCAACATTTCAAATTTTTTTGGGAAATTATGGACGTGTCCTCCGGGCCAAAGAAGAAAAGGACCATCCAGATTGTTATCAGCTGAAAGTAAAAAAAAAAAGCAAAAAAAAACTAGCATCTGTGCTCATGCTCAAGACTGTTTAGATAATCATGGACTTCAGGAAACATCCTTCGCCACAGCTGCCCCTCACACTGTCCAACCGCCCTGTGTCAATCGTCGAGATTTCTGGGAATTACAGTTTCTCAGGACCTGAAGTGGGAGACCAACATCAACTCCATCCTCAAAAAAGCCCACCAGAGGAGCGCCTTGCATGACAGCAGTCGCCCATTGGTGTATGAACGTGTGTGTTAATGGGTGAATGTGAGGCTTTGTAAAGCGCTTCGGGCGCTGTGATAGTGTAGATAAAGTGCTATATAAGTGTAGTCCATTTACCATTAGGGCATTTTTTTCCCCCCATTTCCTTCTGCTTCAATTGCCAGTTGTAAAACTGTAAAATAACATTGTAAATCAGCAGTTAATCTAGATTTAATCAACATTGTCTTCTGTAGAATCAGGAATGTCGTGACACTGATTCTTGTCCTCTCTCTTTTCAGTAAAAAATGGTAAAAACGGAAAGCTGCAGTGTCTGACACTGCAGAACATGGAGCAGGATGGTCTGCATTTTGACTTGGCCGCAGACTCCTTGGAGGAGCTTTTTGAATGGTACAAGGTGGCTTGGGGCATCACTCAGAGAGAGAAGAGCAAGCAATTCAGTCGAGAGCAAGAGGCAAGTGTTTGCTCCTTAAATATACAAACACACCCACATATTATCCATCCATCCATCCATTTTCTGAGCCGCTTATCCTCACAAGGATCGCGGGAGTGCTGGAGCCTATCCCAGCTATCTTCGGGCAGGAGGCGCGGGGTACACCCTGAACTGGTTGCCAGCCAATCGCAGGGCACACAAACAAACCACCATTTGCACTCACATTCACACCTACGGGCAATTTAGTCTTCAATCAACCTACCATGAATGCCATGTGGTAGGAAACCGGTGTGCCCGGAGAAAACCCACGCAGGTACGGGGAGAACATGCAAACTCCACACAGGCGGGGCCGGGATTTGAACCCTGGTCCTCAGAACTCTGAGGCAGACGCTCTAACCAATCTTCCACCGTGCCGCACACATATTATGTGTATGTTTATATATCTACCCCAGTGATCCCTCGTTGAACCACAGATGCATTATATGCCTTGAGGATGTTGATGGAAAAGTACAGAGAAGGTCAGAAAGAGCTACATTGTGTCTTTGTAGATCAAGAGCAGGGGCGCTCAATGCGTCGATCGCGATCGACCAGTCGACCGCGAAGGTAGTATTGGTAGATAGCATGACATCGCGTGACATAAAAAAAAGACATCAACCTATCATCCATCCCGTTGCTTGATAGGCTGACAGATGAGGTTAGACTGGAATCCCCGTGGACCTTGATGTTTGCAGAAGACATTGTGATCTGCAGTGAAAACAGGGAGCAGGTGGAGGAACAGTTAGAAAGATGGAGGCATGCACTGGAAAGCAGAGGAATGAAGATTAGCCGAAGTAAAACAGAATATATGTGCATGAATGAGTGCACGGATTAGCTGAGGTTCGATGTTTTGGAGACAAAGTTAGAGAGAGCAGACTTCGATGGTTTGGACACGTCCAGAGGAGAAATAGTGAGTATATTGGTAGAAGGATTATGAGGATGGAGCTGCCAGGAAAGAGAGCTAGAGGAAGACCAATGAGAAGGTTGATGGATGTCGTGAGGGAAGACATGAGGGCAGTTGGTGTTAGAGGATGGAGGATGCTGGAGATAGGCTTACATGGAGATAGGCTTACATGGAAAAGGATGACGCGCTGTGGCGACCCCTAAAGCGACAAGCCGAAAGGAAAAGAAGAAGATACAGTAATTAACATTCATCAACATTGCCTTCTGAGAGAGGTGAAGAGGCTTGTGTTGGTGGCGGGGGAGAGGCTCTCACTTGACTCGTAGATTTGTCAGGTTCATCAGCAACTTCTTCAACCTCTTCATTGTCGTCATCGGGCAAGATTTGGTCGTACAGAGCTTTGGCCTTTGTCCTGATCGTATTAGTGTCCAAACTCCTACTACTACTTCCTACTACTACTTTGAGCGGCACGCTGGAACAAGCTTGTGCCGCATTTTGTCAGATGGCTCATCATCTTGACGAATAATTCAACTCATATCAACTGCTAGCAGCAGATCCTCATCCCAGTACACGGCAGAAAGAAAGAGGAAAAAAAAAACCACAAAGGTAAGAGCTAAACTTGCTAACTTTTAGCATTTTGCTAATTACTTCTGTAAATGTTACGACTGTATGAATAAATACACACTAACATCTGTTGGCAATACTGATCTCAATGTACAATCCACAGTTCATGCATCTTCCAAAAATTGACCTTCCACTGATGCTTGCAGTGCAAACAAAGGTAAGGGGCAAAAAGTATTTGAAATACGACGCAGCACTAATAATAAAAAAGTATTTTGATGGTAATTGTACATATTTCTGTATTCCCCTAGTCATCACCGTATCGTGGTGGAGAGGTTTCTGTGCCCCAATGATCGGAGGAACTAAGTTGCCTTGGGCTTTATGCCCCTGGTAGGGTCACCCATGACAAACAGGTTCTAGGCTCAAAGAACCCCTTATGATAAAAATACCTCCTTTTCCCTCGCCCTGACACGGTTTAGCGGGACCCCCTCTGGAGCCAGGCCTGGAGGTGGGGCTTGATGGGTCAAACCGGGGGCCTGACTAGGCACAGCCCAAAAATGCAGCGTGGGGCCCCTTCTCATGGGCTTACCACCTGTGGGAGGGGCCAGAGGGGTCAGACTTTGGAGGTTTGATCCTCAGCTACAGAAGCTAGCTCTAGGGACGTGGAACATCACCTCTCTGGCAGGGATAGAGCCTGTGAGAGGTTGAGAAATTCCGACTGGATATAGTCGGAATTGGGCTCCGGTACCAGCCTTTTCAGGAGGGGTTGGACTCTCTTCCAATCTGGAGTTGCCCACGGTGAGAGGTGCCGAGCAGGTGTGGGTATACTGGTTACCCCATGTCTTGGTGCCAGTAGGTTGGGGTTCACCCCGGTGGATGAGAGAGTAGCCTCCCTCCATCTTCGGGTAGGGGGATGGGTCCTGACTGTTGTTTGTGCTTATGCACCAAGTATAATTTTAGAGTACCTTGGAGGGGATGTAGCAGAGTGTCCCTGCTGGGGATTGCCTCGTTCTTCTGGGGGATTACAATGCTCATGTTGGCAATGACTTTGAGACCTGGAAGGGAGTGATTGGGAGAAACGGCTCCCCCGATCCAAATCCAAGTTGCTCATCGTCGATTGTCCATAACGAACACTATGTTCAGACATAAGGGTGTCCACATGTCCACTTGGCACCAGGGTAACCTAGGCCGCAATTCAATTATCAACTTATATGGTCATGTTATCGGACTTGCGGCTACCTTGGACACTTGGGTGAATTGAGGGCTGGAGCAGTCAACCGATCACCACCTGGTGGTAAGTTCGCTCTGTTGGTAGGGGAAGATGCCAGTCCGACCTGGCAGACACAAGGGTATTGTGAGGGCTTGTTGGGAACATCTAGCAGAGTCCCCTGTCAGAAGGAGTTTCAACTCCCACCTCCGGCAGAACTTTGTGTACGTCCCAGGGAACGGTGGGGACATTGAGTGTGAGTGGAACATATTCCGTGCCTCCGTTGTTGGGGCGGCCGACCAGAGCTGTGGCCGTAAGGTGGTCGGTGCCTGTCATGGCCGCAATCCCCGAACCCGTTGGTGGACACCAGCTGTAAGGGATGCCGTCAAGGTGAAGGAGTCCTATTGGGCCTTTATGGCTTGAGGACTTGAGAGGCAGTTGATGGGTACCGGCTACCCAAGCAGAACATAGCTTTGGTCGTCGCTGAGGAAAAAACACGGGCATAAGAGTGGAGGCGGATCGGTGCAGCATCTGCAGTAATTCAGACTCTATATCGGTCTGTCGTGGTAAAGAAGGAGCTGAGCCAAAAGGTGAAGCTCTCAATTTACCCATCTATCAATCTACGTTTCTACCCTCACCTACGGTTATGAGCTGTTCGTAATGACCGAAAGAACATGAGCCAAAATGAGTTTCCTTCGCAGGGTGTCTGGGGTCTTCCTTCGCGATAGGGTGAGAAGCTCGTTCATTCAGGAGGGGCTCAGAGTCGAGCCGCTGCTCCTCCGTATCAAGAGGAGACAGATGAGGTGGGTCGGGCATGTGATTAGGATGCCCCCTGGACGCCTGCCTGGTGAGGTGTTCCGGGCACCTCCCACCGGGAGGAGGTCCCAGGGACGACCCAGGACATGATGGAGAGAATTTGTCTCCTGGCTTGCCCGGAAATGCCTCGGGATTGCCCCGAAGAGCTGTACAAAGTAGTTGAGTAGAGGGAAGTCTGAGTTTCCCTGCTTAAGCTGCTGCCCACGTGACCCAACCTCGGCGAAGCGAAAGAAAATGGATGGATGGTTATTTCTGTAATATACAGAAACTCCCATTCGTGCTGGCAGGGAAACGAAGAAAGGTAAAAAATAAAATAAAAGTATCCATACACCACAACAGTAATAAAAAATTATTTTGATGGTAATTGTATATTTTTCCATAATTTACAGATCACACATTCACCAGCAGTGCGTAGATGAAGAAAGGTTTAAAAAAAAAAAAAAAAAAGAGTATTCACGTCACACTGCCGCAATGATGAAATTATATATTACTTTATATTTTATGACTGTAATTGTTTGTATATCTATTGACAGGTCATGGGGAAAATTATGGCTGCCATGAACAAAGACGAGCTGCTCCAGAAACATCTATACTCATCAGATTATCCATGCACAGTCTGACAGTCTGCCAAAAAGCAAAAAAATAAAAAAATGCATGCCTACCCGTGTCTGTCCCAGAATGACAGATGGGAAAACACACTCTCGCATATCCCCACTAGAAAGAAGGCGAGGCCTTCAAGACGTCATGTCAAAATCTTACATTGACAAATTGTAAATACATTATTTTGCAATCAGAAACACATGCGCACACAAACATGCACACAAACACGCCTAGAGGAACATAACTGTAAATAGCGTGCCAATAGTTTGTGTGAAGTCTGAAAATTTTACAGTTGACTGTGAATTTGTTTTTTGCCCTCAAAAGCACTTTTTCATTGTTGTTAGTGGTGCTGTACAGAAGGAAAGCACCATTCAGATGTTTGAGGTGTCACTGAAGCAAAAAAAATATTAGTGTCAAAGTCTCTGTTGTGCCAAAATACATAATTTCACAAAAAGCTTGTTTTCTCTGTTTTTTGTTCCAAAATAGGTGATTTGAGTGAAACCAACCTATTTTCTACTGCTGATTACTAATTAATGGAATAAGGTAGAAACAACCTTTTTTTCTGATGAAAGAAGAGAGTCTAATATTTAATTATGTCGTCTCCATGTTTACATAGTCAAAAAAACTATTTCGATGAGAGAGAGAGAGAGAGGGCACATTTCAAGGTACAGTAAATGAAACCAGTGCGTGTGAGAGACTTTAGGCTTGATTAATGTCTTCACATTCTCTTCTGTTACCCCTTTTTTCTTTTTTTTTTTTTAAACTAGATTTTACAATATATTGCTCTTTTTTAAAAAAAAAATTGTTTTGTGGGGGGACAGGAACTGATTAATTGAATTTCTATTCATTTTAGTGGACAAATATGTTTTGAAATACGAGGGTTTTGAGATAAAAGCATGGTCACGGAACGAATTAAACTCATACCTCAAGGCACCACTGTATACTGTTGAATGAATACTGTACTTTGAACGTTTCAATCAAAACAGAATATTAGTCTTTTTAAAGACAATGTTTGATACTGGTTAGATTGTGCAGGTAGCAATAATGTGTGGCCACTAAGTGTATTAGCAAATCAATTTTGTTGAACTTTTACAGTATCATATTCAACCGAGGCACCCAAAAAGCTGCAAAAGGCTGACCGGAATAGTGCCAGAATAGTGTTTGGTATACAATAATTAAACACTGCAAGACCAGAGCACTGCACATTGGTGGTCTTTTCCCATCACTGAGCATCCGGCAAGTGACATTTTTGTCCAACCTCAGATCAGGCAGCAGGAAGAAGTGGAGAAGAAGGCAGAGGTTGCTATGGAGATGTCAGACCTGGTAGTCTACTGTCAGCCACGCAGCAAGGACAAGGACCGATTTGGTAAATGCATGCAATAAAAAAAAAAACGTAAAAAATTCAAACTTGCGATTATAGAATAAGCTTACTACAGACCCTTTGTGTCAAATACAGTATGCACCAGTAGTTTTTTTATACGAATGTTAATTCCTTACAAATTGAATTATTTTCGTTTGGCTTTAGATTATACAGCAGTACTAATGTAGAAAGGTACAAACAACAGTTCACAGTAACACAGCTTGTTAAAATTTATTCTTTTATGATACCCATGTATAGTGTGAACTTCATAAACTCACGTACATCTATCTGTCTTTGCAGACTACTACAACTGTAAAGAGGTCCGTTCTTTTGTAGAGAATAAGACACCAGGAAAAAGCCTTTCCATGGATTTCTTGCAGTACAATCACAAGGCTCTGAGTCGGATTTACCCAAAAGGCCAGCGTGTGGAGTCTTCCAACTATGATCCCTACCCTCTATGGGCACTTGGCTGTCACATGGCGGCTCTTAACTTCCAGACGGCAGGTAATTATATGAGTTAAGCTGAAAACTGGATAATTTTAGAGCTGTGGTCACCAACCATTTCAAAACTAAGATCTACTCTCATGTCAGGCAAAAAGCAATGCTCAACCATACCGTTAAGAAACTTCCAGAGATAAAAACCTTCATAGGCTTTCAAGATGGCGCTGGTGTCTGTGCCCTACTCTCAATTGGTCAACTTTTTTACTGTTTATATTGTTTCTTTTACTTGCTGCCAGAAGTGTCAACTGTGTGCTGGTCAATGAGCAACAATCTAAATCTTTGGCTGTCCGCTGATCATCAAGGGCAATCTAATCTAATAACTATACTGTAAATCTCTGGCCCCACTGCGAGTTGGCTCTACCGCTTCCAGTTCAATGCTCAAAGGTTCCATTGCAAGCAATACCGACAATCTGATAAATGCAGCAGGCAGCGTGTGTGTCAAGGTCGGTCGGGCGTGTTCTCCCGAGGCTTTCCGACTGCGTTATGCTCTGTTCCTGGCCTGCCAGCATCCTGATCTTCTCTGGATTCTGTTGCTTCCCGCTTGACATCTCTCCCTGGCTGGGATCAGCTGATGTAGTCCCGTCACCCCTGCAGCTGCGCTGGTGGGGACCCAACCTCCAGAACCCACAGCCGTTCACACAGTCAAATGGTCGGTTAATGCAGGACTGACAGGATAGGCCTGGTGATTGCTAGATAGCTACCAAATAAAACCTTAGTCTTAAAGATTTCTTTACCTCCCTGAGTTTGTATTTCCTCTGAGTGACAGAGACCTGGGCATCTTTTCCCAACATTGGCCATTTGACTTCTCTTATTTTAATTCCCCAAGGATATCGGGCAGAGGAGAATAAACATTTTTAGCCGTAAGCAGCCGTCTCCACTAGGATTCCTTTAGTAGCTTTGAACTACAGCCCGACCGATTTATTGGTGGGCCTATTAATCGGGCCGATTATAGTGTATCACTGATAACTCGACATTGGTCAATATGTAACTGAAGTAACATTAACTTTTATGCTGCACTGAGATTCTGTCACGCTTGCCTCAGTGTGTTTGTGCTGCAGTGCACGCTGCCCGAATGCCTGGCCCTTCCCCATCTCACACACACACACACACACACACACACACAGACTGGTTAAGTGCAGCACACTTCTCCCCCACTCACACTCATTCGGCTGAGAGAAATGGCTAGAGCAGAAATGCCCAAAGTCCGGCCCCCGGGCCAAATCCGGCCCGTGTTCATATTTCCACTGGCCCGAAGCCTCTGTCATAAAACCAATAATATGTGGCCCGGCAGTACAAAATACACGCACAATTTTATATTTCACCACAGGATGGCAGTAAAAAAAAAAAAAAAACTCGCGGGGCCGTTTTGCGCATGATCTGTTTTTTGCCCATTTCTAAAATGGCAACTGGAAGTAAGAAAAGGAAAGTTGATAGCGAGGGCCGACGTTTCCAGGACAAATGGAAGTCTGAATATTTTTTCACTGAGTTTAGAAACAACTGCGTCTGCCTAATTTGCCAAGAGACTGTGGCTGTGTTCAAGGAGTTCAATATAAAGAGGCACTACCAGGCGGAACATGCTAATTACGACAAGCTAACTGGGAACGAACGCAGTGAAAAATTGAAGCAACTGGAAGCTGGTTTAACGGCACAGCAACACTTTTTCACAAGAGCCAGTGAGTCGAATGAAAATACAACAAAGGCAAGCTAGGAGGTGGCAACACTGATTGCCAAGCACTGCAAACCTTTTAGTGAGGGTGAATTTATTAAAGACTGTGTGATGAAAATGGTGGAGAACATTTGTCCTGAGAAAAAGCAACAGTTCGCCAATGTTTGCCTGGCTCGTAGCACTGTGTCACGAAGGATCGAAGAAGTTTCTTCTGATATTAAGAGACAGTTGGACGCAAAAGGAGTGGAGTTTGAATTTTTTTCGTGAGCCTGTGACGAAAGCACGGATGCATCCGACAGCGCTCAGTTACTGATTTTTTTTAGAGGAGTGGACAGTGAAATGAACATGCGTGAAGAGCTACTTGACCTCCAGAGCCTTAAGGACCAAACGAGGGAAAGATTTATTTGCTTCTGTTTGTTCCACCGTACATCACATAAAATTAAAGTGGAATAAAATCACGTGTATTATTACGGATGGCGCACCTGCCATGGATGGCGAGCACAGTGGATTATCAACCCTAGTGTGTAACAAAGTAAGCGAAGAAGGTGGTAAAGCTATAAAACTCCATTGTATTATTCACCAAAAAGTTCTAGGTGCCAAACCGTTTCCGTGGATCTCAGTGATGTTCCAGCCCACCTGCAGTTGGAGCTCATTGAGCTGCAGTGTGACACAGAGTGTCGCAGCCGGTACCAACAACTCCCTCTTGTCAACTTTTACCAGCAGCTGGATAAAGACAGGTTCCAAGAGATTCGTACATTTGCTAAGAAAATGTTGAGCTTGTTTGGCTCGACATACTTGTGCGAGAAGACATTCTCAGTCATGAACATGAATAAGAACTGCGTGAGGACAAGACTAAGTGACTCCCACCTGCGTGACATCTTGCGCATTAAAACCACCGCTTTTGAGCCATACTGAGATCTCGACTGCAGTCGAGATCTCAGTATCACCCTTCACATTAATGCAAACGTTGTTTGTTGATTCTGATGAATAAAGTTTGAGTCAAATTTCATAAAAATACTTTATTTTGCATTTCATTAATTTTTATTTTAACCTTCATTTATCCAGGTCAGGCAGTTATAAGATCTACCTAGCAGCAGACAGCATAGTAAAACAGTAAAATAAAAATACAAAAAAGCATTCCCCTCGTCGGTAGCATGTAAAATTAATGCTGGCCCGCATGACAATGTTTTTACGGCAATGTGGCCCCTGAGCCAAAAGGTTTGGGCACCCCTGGGCTAGAGGAACTGCATGTTTTTTTTACTCCATGGTAAGCTGTGACTTTGTAAAACAATATTACACAAGACATTAGTGCCCCATGAAAGAACGTCCTCACGGAAACACACTCTTTGGGCATTTCAAGGAGAGTATTGTAGCTTTTTTGATGCAGGTTTTACAGTCTTAGTGTTTTAATGTTGGGTTAGTTGCATCTCTGTGAAATGCAACTGTTAATTTCCATGTCCACCATTATCTATTCTAAGACTACTGTATTCTACAGCGTTTTCAATTGAACTATGAGTGATACCATACTTATCAGACAGTTGAGCGTTCAAGAGCGTCAATTAAGTTGTTCTTGAGCTATTTCTTATTTTTTTTAACTGGAAAAATAAGTGATGAAGTGGGGACAGATTGATAGTATTGTTATGTGAAAAAATATTAAATTAGCCATATTTGAACTTATGGGGTTTCCACCCAGTCACTATCCTGTGTTTCTGTGCTTAAAGGACCTATATAATACTGTGAACATTGCCACTTATTACATATTTCTGGATTTACAAATAATGTCTGCAGGAAACCCCCCCAAATTAGACTCTGTAGGAATTTCCTCATTCAACTGTATTCTGCAGTGTAATTTATGCCTACATTAAAAGTCGGGATGTTTTGTAGACCATAACAAAATAGTGAAACATTTTGCGAAGCTTTTTTTTAGATTGTTGAAATCATTCCTTGAGGAAAGAAGACAGCCATATATATTCCGCATATATAAACGGGTTTTGTTAGATTCTGATTTTGATGGTCACAAGTCAGCTTCATAATGGCGGACACCTGATGAGGCTCTCCCGACCGAAAGCTCCACGTCGCTTAATGTCCCAAAACTGCGACCAATCGTCACCAAAATGGATGTTGACATCTATATTTATGCCCACTTATACCTCAGACAATATCAGAACGATCAGCCCAATAATATTGACTTTATGGACATTTAAGTGTTTTTCTCTTCATAGACGCTCACTTGAGAAAAAGCTTAACGTCACTGAATGAGGAACATGCTTAATGGTCCTCTTCCATTATTCTTTTGATATTTAATTGGGATGACACAGGGGGAATGTATTGAACACGCCAACTGGTATTTATTTAATACTTTGTACAAAAGCCTTTGTTTTCAATGACAGCTTCAAGACTCCTCCTGTATGGAGAAATTACTCACATGCATTGCTCTGGTGTGATTTTGGCCCATTCCTCCACTCAAGCAGTCTTCAAATTTTGAAGGTTCCGTTGGCTTCTTTTATGGACCTTGAGTTTCAGTACTTTCCACAGATTTTCGACTGGATTCAAGTCAGGTGATTGGCTAGACCATTCTAGCAGCTTTATTTTTTTCCTTTGAAACCAATTGAGAGTTTCGTTGGCAGTATGTTTTGGATCATTATCCTGCTGAAATGTCCACCCTCGTTTAATTTTCATCCTCCTCGTTGATGGAAGCACACTATTGTCAAGAATGTCTGGTACATTTGACCAATCATCCTTCCTTTAATAATGTGAAGTTTACCAGTACCATTTTCTGAAAAGCAGCCCCACACCATCATGTCCCCGCCTCGGAACTGCACTGTTGGTATGGTGTTTTTAGAGTGATGTGCAGTGCCAATCCTCCCCCAAACGTGGTGTGCGTTATGGCATCCAAACAGTTAAATTTTGCTCTCATCCGACCATACTATATTCTCCCAGTATTTACCTGGCTTGTCCGAATGTTGTTCAGCAAACATTAAAGTTTGACATGTTTTTTTTCAGCAATGGGGTCTTGCGTGGTGAGCGTGGATACAGGCCTTGGCGGCGGAGTGCATTATCTTCTGACAACAGTACCTGCTAATTCCAGCTCTTTTTGAAGCTCTCCACAGGTGGTCCTTGGCTCTTGGACAACTCTTCTGATTATTCGTTCCACTCTGTCAGAAATCTTGCAAGGAGCACCTCATCAAGACAAATTTATGGTGTTATGATTGGCTTTCCACTTATGTAATATGGCCACAACCGTGCTTACCGCAACATTCAGAAGCTTAGATATGTACCTGTAACCAATGCCATCGCTATGTTTTCCAATAATTAGTTTGTGATGGTCTTGAGACAGCTCTCTGTTCTTACCCATCATGAGATCTGTCTTGACTCACACCTTGCCAATCAGACCTTCTTGTAGGCCATCATTTAGGACTGAACCAGCTGAAATCCATTTGCTCTGACAAGGGACTGGATTGGATCATTGGATAATTTACAATGAATTTATTACTTAAACTGGCCTCCCCATGCACCCGCCAGGGAGTTAGAAGAGGCCCGGTCTTGTTGACTTTTAGCCTCCAATAGGGCATCTACCAGTCACCGGACTATCTGGGATCATTAGTGGAGTATGAGCGAAGCAACAGTATACATATGTTGTATTTTCCAACAACACCTAACATTTGAAACTTCCAATGCAACCATGGTGGATGAAATAGAGGCCCACACTCATTGTCGTCAGCGATGGTCGTCCGGACACCCTCATTACAATGAAGAAAACGTTAAAATAGCCCCCCATGTCAACCACATGTCCAATCTCACTTCTCATCCAGCCCACGCTCTCCACCAGTGGGCCAGCAATCCAACACCTGGTGAACTGTGCCTCACAATGACCTACACACACTGAACGGGTATCCTTAACACCTGCGCCGAAGCGCCACACCAACACGCAACCCTGGTCCTCCTCAGCGGCGTTGAGCGCTCCACAGGCCTCCTGCAGCGCCGAGATGCCACAGTGACTCCCGCGGCACCCCAGAGCATGACAAGAGTGCTGCAGAGCACTCCCTCACTAGAGGACTGAGGTGGCACAGCACGGGCGAGACGAGTACCCGCCCAGAGTTCACAAATCACTGTGAAGCACAAATTCACCAAGTGCTGGACCGCTGGCCCACCAATAGAGAATGTGAGCCAGACGAGACCGGACGCATGGGTGACACAAGAGAGGGGGCCACCCCTAGCTCATCCCCCTTTCCACCTGTGTAAATGGAAGTGGTCGGACGACCATCGCTGGCGATAATAAAGCCTCGCCACTCCTTTCCTTCCACCACAACCACATCAAATACAGCTGAGTATTGCATACATATGTGAACTTTTTAGTGTATTTTTATGGCTCTGCAGCGGCTGAGAATCGGTCATTAAAACTCGGAAATGCTGTGTTGCTGTTCAGCTGGGTTTAGTGGGTGGGTAACAGCCACAAAGTGGTCAGGTATACCAAAACTACATCACACTGTCAGTGATTTCATGTCGTTTGAAAGTGGTTTTGGTGTTCAAAGGCTTTTGCATTCAAACAACAAAGTGCATAGATGTCCCCTTTAACCATGTCACAGACACATTTTGAGGAGCGATTATAGGAGCGACAGTATCCTGTGTGTGTGGGGGGGGGGGGGGGGGGGGGGGGCGGCAAGGTGTACCGTAATTTCTCCAATATAATGCGCACCCCCCCCCAAAAAAAAAAGTCAAAAACCATCCATCCATCCATCCATTTTCTGAGCCGCTTCTCCTCACTAGGGTCGCGGGCGTGCCGGAGCCCATCCCAGCTATCATCGGGCAGGAGGCGGGGTAGACCCTGAACTGTTTGCCAGCCAATCGCAGGGCTCATACAAACAAACAACCATTCACACTCACAATCACACCTACGGGCAATTTAGAGTCTCCAATGCATGCATGTTTTTGGGATGTGGGAGGAAACCGGAGTGCCCGGAGAAAACCCACACAGGCACGGGGAGAACAAGCAAACTCCACACAGGCGGGGCTGAGGATTGAATCCCGGTCCTCAGAACTGTGAGGCTGACGCTCTAACCAGTCGGCCACCGTGCCGCCTATGGAGATCTAAATAGCCAAAATATTGGACCCTTAATTCATTGTTTTCCCATAATTTGTCAGAGGAAATTAAAGACGAGCTGGCAACCTAAGATAAGTCTTCCTCTCGCGAAGATTTAATTTATTTAGCTATCAAACTCAATAATAGCCTTAGAGAACGGAGAAGAGAGAGAGCAGACAGAGCCTGTTAACTAGCTCCACCCCAGAACCTACTAGCTCCACCCCAGATCCTCTTGACAGTCCTGGTTGGCAGACCACTTGCCCTGCCCAGGTTCCAGCACCTCCTCTACCCGCACTCGTCTGACCCACAGTGAACGCCAGCGGCACAGGGACAACAAGTTGTGCCTTTACTTATGTTTGACACCTCTGACCTACAGTAGATGACATTCTTATCTTTTCCTGTTCCCTTTAGGAGCACCGCCAGCACTGAGGATACTTCTTCAGAGGCTCCTGGGGAACAAACTGTATGTCAAGCTGTGGAAATGTGATTTCCATGTCCCCTCTGTAAGCATCTCAGGCCAAATCATTGCCAAAGGTCAGCACAAGCCTGACCCAATTAAGATTGAGTTGGTAGTCAATTGGGAAACCACCAGCAACCGTAAGGAGCTCCAACAGTTCCTAGGCTTCCCCAATTTTTACCGCTGCTTTATCTGTGACGACAGTAAGGTCCCCTTGACTCGACTTAGCTCCACCAAGTCCGCTTTACGTTAGACCCAGGATGCCGACAGGGCTATTACCAAACTGAAGTCCCTCTTCATGAGCGCCATAAGCCTCAAGCACCCTGATCGTTCCCTTCCTGGAGGATGCATTGGACACTGGACAGCTGAACCCAGACTTTGCACCCCTGTGCCTTTTTTCTCCTGCCGAATCAGGCCGGCAGAGAAATTTTTATGATATGGGAAATCGTGACTTACTGGCGGTGGTGTTGGCACTTCAGGAGTGGAGGCCCTGGTTGAAGGGTTCGGAAATCCCCTTCCTCATTTAGACTGATCACAAAAAACTCTTGTACCTCCAGTCCACTTGACGTCTCAACCCTTGTCAAGCCTGTTGGTCGCTGTTCCTGAGCAGGTTTAACTTCTCCCTATATTACCGCTCAGATTCCTGAAACCTTTAGCCAGATGCTCTCACCAGGATCCACTCTTCATCCTTGAGTACGGAAGACCCGGAACTGATTCTTCCTCCTGCCTGTGTTGTGGGGGCTCTACAACCTGGGACATTGAGTCTGTAGTCATAGGGGCCCAGAAAGATGACCGAGGTCTGGGAACTGGCCCCCCAGATCAATTGTTTGTCAAGCTTCATGGAATCCATCAAGGTTTTATTTCAGATCATGGCCCACAATTCTCCTCCCAAGTCTGGAGAGATTTTTGTAAGGCGATGGACGCAGCAGCCAGCCTCTTCTCAGGTTACCATCCGAAGACCAACGGACAGACGGAACGGGCCAAGCGAGATTTGGAGGCCGCTTTACTGCATCCGTTTTTTTGGAACCCATTCCTCCCTTGGGTTGAATATGTCCATAACTCCCTTTCCTGCCCAGTGATGGGTACAGTATGTTACCTTTCATGCCTTGTTAGGGTTTCCAACCTTCCTTGTTCCCTGACCAGGAGAAGGAAGTGGCTGTCCCTGCGATTGGAGATCATCTCCGCAGAAACTTGGAGCTTTCAAAGACCATCAAGGCCGCTTTCAATCGCTCTGCTGAAAGGAACAAGTGACTGGCTAACCGTCACTGGTCACCGGCGCCCGGCCCCCCGAGTATCAGTTCAAACAGAAGGAGGACTGTCTTCTCAAAACCTTCCTCTGCAAACAAAGTCACGTAAGCTCGCCCCCCGATTTGTGGGGCCCTTTATGATTTCCAAGACAATGAACCCTTCCTCTGTCTGCTTAATCCTCTCGGCTTCTATGAACATCC